>NC_139591.1:11642058-11709558 GCF_946808225.1 Silurus aristotelis
TGACAGTGAAGAAATAATGGGAGGAAAACAGACAGGACTCACCGTTGTGTGAGCCAGGCATGTGGGACAACCGGAGACGGAATGTCCCGCTCCACCGCAGTACAGGCATAGACCGGAGGCTAGGCGGCTGTTTCGTTCACGCCGGAATATCCGATTGCCCTTTGTATGAATCCCTCTAGTCCCACACAATCGTCATAGATGGCCATTGCAATCTTTATCTCAGGAGCCAAACCTTGTCTGAACACCCCTAGTAGCGCCGACTCGTTCCAGCCACTAGATGCCGCCAGAGTGCGGAAACGGAGACTATAGTCCGAGATGTTGTCGTCACCCTGACGTAGACTGAGCAGCTGATCGGCCGTGGAGAGCGTCCCGGAGGCGGCGCTGAATACGTCCAGGAAGTACGCTGTGAACAGCGCGTAGGAGTTAACCACTGGACCGCTTGCTTCCCAGAGCGAGCGCGCCCACGCTAGTGCCTTCCCTGACAGCAAAGAGATGAAAAACGCGATCTTCGCGCGCTCCGTGGGAAAGCACTGTGGCTGCATCTCGATACAGAGATTTATAGAGACAATATAATATATAATTTAGGTGTTTTCTGTTTTACATTTATTTTTGTAGGCTGTAGTTTTCGTAGAAATATTAGGTTAGTAAAGTTGTGCAGTAGCTTTGAGGACAAGTTACAAAGCTTTATCTTGCCTCTAGAGGACAGCACATCCACATTGCATCAGTTCTGCGTCAGAAGAGTGGATGTGTAATAAGGAGTGTAATAGGTGATAATATCGATAGATGTGTGCAAATGTAAAGTTGTTCATATTTTACTTGCGTTGTTTCAGTTAAATCAAATTGTAAATATATATTTAAAACTGAAACTTTCCTTATAGGATGCACCAGTGCAAATATTAATCGGACTGATGTTTGAAACATCGGCTGGATATAATATTAGACTTTATTTTTTGTATATTTGATATTCTGTTAATGCTTAGTATAGATGACTGGATGGATTTGGACTGTACTTAATGTCAACAGTCTGCTACACTGACACAGGACCACAGTTTGCTTCTGATCAACATCATTTAGTTGGAATATGTCCGATGGACATTCGGTGCCACCCAGATGAGGACGGGTTCCCTCTTGAGTCTGGTTCCTCTCAAGGTTTCTTCCTTTTGCCATCTCGGGAAATTGTTTTTTTTTGCCACAGTCGCCACCGGCTCACGCATCAGGGATAAACTTACACTTATAAAGAACATATTCATTCGTATTATCTGTGTAAAGCTGCTTTGAGACAATGCTCGTTGTTAAAAGCGCTATACAAATGATAATTAATTGAATTGAATTAAATTGAACCACTCTCAACGAAAACCTTAACATCTTCAGCTCTGCTACCTCCAGCTCTGCCTCCAGTCTTTTACTCAATGCCACTGTCTCTAATCCATACAACATCGCAGGTCTCACCACAGTCCTATAAACTTTCCCATTCACTCTTGTAGATACCCTTTTATTACAAACCACTGTCATTCTTCTCCACCCACTCTACCCTGCCTGCACACATTTCTTCACTTCTCTACCACACTCTCCATTACTTTGCACTGTTGACCCCAGGTACCTGAACTCCATCTTCTTTACCTCTTCTCCCTGCAACATCTGCAAACATCATAGCCCAAGGAGACTCCTGTCCGACCTCGTCCGTCAACCTGTCAATCACTACTGCAAACGGGAAAGGGCTCAGAGCCGATCCTTAATGCAGTCCAACCTTCACCTAGAACCAGTCTGTCGTTCCTACTGCACACTTCACTGCTGTCACACTGTCCTCATACATGTCCTGCACCACCCTCACACTTTTCTGATACACCTGACTTTCTCATACAATACCACAACTCCTCTCTCAGCACTCTGTTGTCCATTTTCTCTAAATCCATAAATACACAATGCAACTCCTTCTGACCTTCTCTTTACTACTCAATCAACATTCTCAAAGCAAATAATGTGTCTGTGGTGCTGTTCCTAGGCATGAAACCATACTGTTGCTCACAGATGGTCACCTCTTCTCTCAGCCTGGCTTCCACTGATCTTTCCCCTAACTTCATGGGAAACTATCATGACTGATCAACTTAATTCCCCTGTAGTTACTGCAGGTTTCACATCTCCCTTATTAAAGAAACCACACTATAGTTAAAAACAAACTCTCCTTATTAGTCAACACATTTCCATCTCCATCTTTTATTGCTTTAACTTGCAGCACATCCTTCCCTGCTCAGTCCCTCTGCCTGGCCAATCGGTATAAATGCTTTTTTCTTTCCTTAGTGTTCAAGTTCTCATACAGCTCCTCATATGCATTTTCCTTGGCTTTTGCCACATCCCTCTTTACCTGCTGCCTCATCTCCTTGTACTCCTGTCTACGTTTCTTTTCACTCTGTCGATCCCAATTCTGTTTCGCCAACCTCTTTCTCCTTATGCTTTTCTGCACTTCATCATTCCACCATCATGTCTCTTTGTCTTCTTTTCTATTTTCAGATGTCACACCAAGTACCTTTCTAGCTGTCTCCCCTATCACTTCTGCAGTAATCGCCCAATCATCCAGCACCTCTTCACCACCACAGAGCCCCTGCCTGACCTCTTCCCTAAATCTCACACTACAGTTTTCCTCCTTCAGTTCCCACCATCTTATTCTTCTTTTAGTCCTCATTCTCCACCTCTTCTTCTTCTTCACCTCCAAAACCATCCTACAGACCCCCATCCGATGCTGTCTAGCTACACTGTCCCCTGACAACAGCTTAGTCTCCAATCTCCTTCAGGTTCATTCATTCATTCATTTTCTCCCGCTTATCCGTAATTCGGGTCGCGGGGGCAGCAGTCTAAGCAGGCCCCCGCCTTCAACTGCTGCCCAATCCTCACAGCACCATCCCTTACGGTCCCTCCTGCAGGTGGTGAGCCCACGGGAAGCTCCTTCAGGTTGCATCTCCTATATAGTCCACCTGTGTGCACCTCCCTCCACTATTATACGTCACCCTATGATCCCCCTTCTTCTTAAAATACGTATTCACCACTGCCATTTCCATCCTTTCAGCAAAATCCACAACCATCTGCCCCTCCACATTCCTCTCCTTAAGACCATACCTACCCATCACCTCCTCATCACCCACATTTATAGTACCAACCCGAACCTCCACTCTCCTACACTTCTTTTCCTGCTGTCTCTGTAAACGTCTTCCTCCTCTCCTTTTCCTCCTTTGGCCAACATTAGCCCAATTTTCACCGGTAAACTGTTGGACAACATTACCTGTGGCGGTTGTCGGTAATCCAGGCCTCGACCGATCCAGTATGAAATTCTTATTCGTTATCCGCATATTCGATTTGGCACAAGTTTTACGCTGGATGCCCTAATGCAACCCTCCCCATTTATTCGGGCTTGGGACCGGCACTAAGAGTGCACTGGCTTGTGCCTCCCTAATGGCTAGGTTATATTTGAGAAAATATATGTTACATATTGTTACGCGGTGGATATGGAGGTGGAAGCCGGAATATAAGCAAACGTGTTTATTAAACAAAAGGCAGAGCCAACACAAAATACCCACAGAGATCAGGATCATCCGGCAAAAGGCAGCCCGTAAATTCTATCCACGGTGCGTTATAGAGGAAGCACGGAGGCAGCGACGGAGAATCGTCGGTAGTCCGAGGTGCGCTGGGGAAGGTAAACGCAGCCGTGGAGAGAGCAAGGAGTCCGGGAGGAGAAGGTACGTAAAGGGAAACGCATACCACCATGAACGTGCATAGACACACATGAACATACAATAACGGACCAAGAGTGTAGGTAAATGTTGGGTTTTTATAGGCGGTGTGATGAGTGGTTGAATTGTGTCTCAGGTGTTCTCAGTGAAGCCCGATTGCGATGAGCTCAATGTGGGCGGGGCACGCATGAGCGAAGGAGCAGGGCTTTCCCTGTAGCACCAAGGTATGACAGCCACCAAAGGGGGCGTGGCAGGGGGAATCCTGACACCCCCCCACCCCCAAAGGGGCGGCTCCGAACGCCCCAACCCATAGAAAACCCAGTGGGCCGGGGCCAAAGGGGCTGGAACACAGAACCGGGAAAAGCTGGGAAGGGCCCGAGGCAGAGTGACCACCCTTGCGGAGAGCTGGAACGGGACAACGGCCACAGTGGGGTCCCGGAACGGAGCGCCGCCCTCGACTGGTGGCAGAGAGACGTCACCCACGGAGACCAGGAGCAGAACGACGCCCACGGCGGAGGCCGGATATGGAGAGACGTCCACCACGGAGACCTGGAGCGAAGCGATGCCCTCAGTGAAGATCTGATGCGGGGATACCTCCTCCACGGAGACCTGGAGCGGTGCAACGCCCTTAGCGGCGACCAGAGGCAGGGAGACGTCCACCACAGAGACCTGGAACAGAGCCCTCTCCACCACGGAAAACCGGACTGGCGCGGTGTCCTTGGTGACGACCGGCGACTGGGTGGAGCGTTCAACGGGGCTCACGGGCTGGAAGACTCCCTGCACGTAGACGGAGAGACGGCTACCCCAGCGACCTGGAACGGATCGACGACACCCAGGGAGGTCTGGAACGGAGCCCCATCCACCATGGAGACCCGTAACGGCGTGTCGTCCCTGGTGACGACCCGAGGCTGGGCGAACTTCTCGGCGGAGATCGGAGATGATGCCCACCGCGGAGGTTAGACCATCTCAACATGATTACAGGCTGGGCGACCCCCTGGATGGAGATCGGAGATGGAGCGACGCCCATGACGGAGAACAGAGGCTGCGCTGCGCCTTTGATGGAGTCCTGAGGCCAGACGACATCCTCGACAAAGCTCAAAGGTCGAGCGATGACCTCAGCGGGGTTCCTCGTTGCGACGTCACCTTCCAGGGAACTTGGAGGCGAGACGTCACCGTGAGAGGGGCTCTGAGGCGAGACGTCGGCGTGGAAGGAGCTCGGGAGCAGGACATCATCGTGGGAGGAGCTCGGGAGCGAGACGTCGTCGTGGGAGGAGCTCGGGAGCGAGACATCGCTTTCGGAGGAGCTCGGGAGCGAGACGTCGCTTTCGGAGGAGCTCGGGAGCAAGACGTCTCTTTTAGAGGAGCTCAGGAGCGAGACATCGCCTGGAGAGGAGCTTTGTGACGTGGCGTCCCCTTTAGGGAGTCCTGGAGCTGAATCGTGTGCTCAGGGGACCCCTTGGGCGGAGAGAAGCTCTCTGGGACGCTCTGGAGTTAAACCGAGCTCTCCTCGGGACACTTGAGCGGGAAGGAGCTCGCCTGAAGACCCTGGAGCGGAGAGGAGCTCGCCTGGAGACCCTGGCACGGAGAGGTGCTCTCTGGGACTCTCTGGAGCGAAGAGGAGCTCTCCTGGAGATCCTGGGATAAAGCTGAGCTCTCCTGGACATCCTGGAGCGAAGCCGAGCTCTCCTGGAGATCCTGGAGCAAAGCCAAGCTTTCCTCAGGAATCTGGAGTAAAACGGAACCATCCCGGAGGTTCTGGAGCAGGGTGGAGAGGTCCTGGAGCGGAACAGAGCCGTCCTGGATGGCCTGGAGCACGGTGGAGAGCCCTTGGAGAACCTGAGGCGGAGCGGAGCTTACCTGGAGAGCCTGAAGCAGGGATGAGATCTCCAGGAAACTCCAGGTCCAGCTTCTCCGTCAGGACTCGACTCCACGTATCGATCCACGCTCCATAAAAATCCATAAAAAAGTCGCCGGAGAAGTGAGCCGGGACATCATCGAGGGGGTGTGGCGCTGCCGAGCATGACCGAGAGACGGCTGCGAGCTTCCGGGATTTCCCGGAGGCGGAGCTTGGCTGGCGCTTGATCGTGGCCGTGCAAATCCGACCTCCGAGGTTCGGTTCACGCCGGGTGTTAACCCAATCATGTCCTTCTTTTCCTTGTCCCTTCCTTTTTTTTCTCCTTTTTTGTCCGAATATTCCTTTTCAGAGGGTCCGTTATTCTGTTATGTGGCGGATATGGAGGCGGAAGCCGGGATATAAGCAAACGTGTTTATTAAACAGAAGGCAGAGCCAACGCAAAATACCCGCAGAGATCGGGATCATTCGGCAAAGGGCAGTCCGTAAATACTATCCACGGTGCGTTATGGAGGAAGCGCAGCGCGGAGACAGCGACGGAGAAATGTTGGTAGTCCGTGGTGCGCCGGGGAAGGTAAATGCAGCCGTGGAGAGAGCAAGGAGTCGGGGAGGAGAAGGTACGTAGCGGGAGTCGCATACGTGAAGACGCATAACCACCGTGAACGTGCATAAACACACATGAACATACAATAACGGACCAAGAGTGTAGGTAAATGTGGGGTTTTTATAGGCAGTGGATGAGTGGTTAAAATGAGTCTCAGGTGTTCTCAGTGAAGCCCGATTGCGATGAGCTCAATGTGGGCGGGGCACACATGAGCGAAGGAGGTCCCTGTAGCACCGAGGTATGACAACCACTGAAGGGGGCGTGGCAGGGGGATTCCTGACACATATATGAAAATTGGCATGTTTGTAATATTTTTTAAATATATTTTGCATATATGTACAAGTATCTGACATATATTTCTATATCTCTGAAATCCAAACATGGAACATGTTTGCAATATATGTACTTTGCATATATTGGTGTGTGTATATATATATATATATATATATATATATATATATATATATATATATATATATATATATATATATATATATATAAACATGATTTGGTCGTAAGTAGAGTAGGCTATATGTACAGTACTGTGAAATGATGTTATAAAAATCTTTAAGTAGTATTTGTTCATTTTATGCCATTTGTATCATCTCTACACCATTTTAAATCACAAATCGCAGAGATGGTAGTGCTGCCGGAAGCTGGTACGCCCTGTCATACGCGGCTTGTGGTCGTAAGTTTGCATAGGTCTAAGTCGACGACCACCTGTATATATACGGTTATACACACACACACACACACACACACACACACACACACACACACATATATATATATATATATATAACAATTCTGAAATAATGTCATCTTCACTGCTCAACAGTTGAGGGAGTTTTTGTCCTGTCTATACCATGCTACCAGAACACCTTTTCCACAAAAAAGACAAGGTATTTCCAAAAAAACACATTATTTTCCAGAAAACACATTGATCAAAATTAGAGAACACTTTCAGATACCTCCCAGTTATTGGTGTTAATCTGGTACCTGGTGATTATTTCCTTGATTATCTGTCAAGCCCTATTTAACTGGCAGCCTATCTTCCAGTTTCACTGACTCTGCAAGATGGTGGGCCATTCGAAAGTAACTGAAAGCCTTCGGCAGCAGGTTGTCCAGATGAAGGCCAAATGGATGACCCTATCAGCCAAGTTGGTCGTTCCAAATCTGTGATTTCAAGAATATTGAATCTTTACAACATCACAAACTCATTTAAGTCTGCCAAGAAGGCTGGTTGTCCACGGAAGACAAATACAATAGAGGACAGGATACTGCGGAGGATCTCAATGGGCAATCGTTTTCACACTGCAGCTGGAATTGCTCACCAGTTCAGCACTGAACAGGGTAAGGATCTGTCTTGTTATACAGTGTCTCGACGTTGAAGAGCATTTGGACTGAAAGCCCACTCTGCAGTGACCAAACCTCTCATTAGCAGAAAGAATCAAAAGGCTAGACTAAGCTTTGCTGAGGAGCATGTTGTGTGGACAGAGGAGAACTGGTTCAAAGTTCACTTCAGTGATAAAAGCTTAATTTAGTTGGGTCCGATGAGAAACATTATGTTCGGCGACAAACTGGAGAAAGACTGAACCCAAAGTGTGTAAAGAAGTCAGTGAAAAGTGGAGGAGGAAGTGTCATGGTTTGGGCCATGTTTTCTGCAGCAGGAGTTGGGCCTCTTCTACAGCTACATGGCAGAGTGAATGCAAATGTTTATCAGAACCTACTTCAACAACATATGGTTCCTTCCCTGTGTTCATCACCCAATCAGCCCGCAGTGTTCATGCAGGACAACGCTCCATGTCACACAGCAAAACAGGTAAAGCAGTTCCTTGAAACTGAAAACATTAAAATAATGACATGGCCTGCCCAGAGTCCTGATCTCAACCTAATAGAAAATCCTTGGTGACAAAGTTATGGCCAAGAAACCCACTACAGTCACTGAACTGTGGAGGAGACTGGAAGAAGAGTGGACCAAAATCACACCAGAGCAGTGTGAGAGACTAGTGCTGTCCTGTGGCTGCAGATGTGCTGAAGTCACTCAGAGCAGAGGCCTGTACACTTCCTACTAATTGCTGACTGTTGTAACCTTCAGAAAATTTTGTTGTAATCTTTTTCCATGCTACAGTCATTGTTGTTCTCTCATTTTGATCAGTGTGTTTTCTGCAAAATAATGTTTTTTTTTGGAAATGCCTTAGTTATTTTGTGGAAAAGGTGTTCTGGTAGCATGGTATACCCAGGACAAAAACTCCTTCAACTGTAAAGCAGTGAAGATGACTATTTCAGAATTGTTCAATTGTTTATAAATTGTTCTCTAATTTTGATCGCCAGTGTATATCAGATCAGATTTCTGTATAGATATCGTGAAACAAGTAAACGTCTGTACGTAATTAAAACAACAAAGGGGGACTAAATGTTGAATGAGATGTTGAAAAAGCAAATATCACTCTTATTAGATTAGCTTAGATTCAAGTTTGTCATTGCACAATTTACGTTAAGATTTATTTAAGGCAACAAAATGCAGTTACCATATAACCAAAAGTGCAATGGTAGCAGTGTAAAATATTTGCATAAGTACAAGTTGTTAAGGCTGTGATATATGATACATATAAATAATAACAGACTAATGAACATTGTGAATGAACATTATGGTCAGATGTCCACAAATTCTGTCCAAAATTGTATATATACTGTAAAAATAAATAAAAATATATATAAAAAATATATATAATAATAATAATAACATATTATATATACACACACAGTATTTCACAAAAGTGAATAAACCCCTCACATTTTAGCAACCATTTTAGTATAACAATTCTGGAGATATACGATGTTGCGGGGTACAGTGATGATGATCAGAAGCAAACTGTATTCTTGAGTCAGTGTAGGAGACTGTTGACATTAACTACGGTCCAATCCATCCTCAAAGCGCCCGTTCTTACTCTGGATTTTCATGGAACCACCCAAGGCGTTTATGAGAAACCGTCCCAAGCTGCACAGAGTGGCCTCCAATCGAAGAGAACACTATCCAGAGGCAGGCCTGGACGAAGTGGGAAGATCCACGGAGAGGAGAGGGGCAGGAACAGTGGTCACTGGAGCCTCAGGAGCAAGTTTAACTCGACCGAGAGAGAGAGAGAGAGAGAGAGAGAGAGAGAGAGAGAGAGAGAGAGAGAAGGATATGGATTATTAAGTGTCCTTATTGTTGTATGAAAGTTTATGTCACTGTGCAGTTTGGACTCCGGCAAGACTCGCTATGGCAGCATAACTAAAAGGGAGAACCAGAAGGTTATACAGACATGAGGGATCTCTGGGATAAGAGACGACCCACCACACCACCGTCAACAAACCTGAGTGAACGTGTGAATTTGAGGGGACGACAGCATACAAATATCCCAGTTCACCTGATGTATATTTCTTGTCTTGATGGAGTGTAGCTGTTTCTTGGAATGAATCCTCGCCGACACTGATATATCTTTGTAAATAAAGTGTTTATTTAACACTAGCATCTTCACGAGCCTCCTGGATCAGCTCGGAGCCGCCGTATCGATGAGTCGACGACTCCCGATTCATGGCTCCACCCATGTTAAATATTGCCCGATCTCTGGGTCCGCCTCTTAATGTATATGACCTCATTTCTGCAATAATGCTTTAACACAAAGCGAAGTCTGTCTTTGCCCAGATTAATGTATCCCAGATGTATCGGAGCTCCCTTTCCCAGATCATTCATCTTAATTATCTAATGAACGGGTCAGAAGTCGTCTCCCAAAAGGACATGCATCCTGGATCATATTCTATACTGCGACTCATACTGATTTAAGGACGACAGTCTCATTTTCCCAGTCATGGCTCTTAACACTATGGCCTTTCCTACTTGGCTTAACGAGAAACATCTGGTCTGCCTCCAGCAACACAGAACAAAGTCGAACACAGATTAAAGATATTGCATATTAAAGATATTACATATTTAAGATACTATATACCAAACACTCAACATTGTTAAGCTGATCTTTCTCATTTGGCTTTGCTGAAATATACAGCTGTGTATCATCAGCATAGCAATGGAAGTGAATACCATGTTTATGAATAATTTCACCAAGAGGCAGCATATATAAAGAGAAAAGCAGAGGGCCTAAGACAGATCCTTGAGGAACACCAAACTTTACCTCAGAGAGTGTGGAGAACTCACCATTTACATCAACAAACTGATAGCGATCAGTCAAATAAGACCTGAGCCAAGAGAGAGCTGTTCCCTTTATTCCAACAACGTTCTCAAGTCTAGCAAGTAGTATAGTGTGATCAATGGTGTCAAAAGCTGCACTAAGGTCGAGCAAAACAAGTAAGAAGACAAAACCCTGATCAGAGGCCAATAACAGGTAATTTACCACCTTAACTAGCGCCGTCTCTGTGCTATGATGAGGCCGAAATCCTGACTGATACATTTCAAAAATTTTATTTATAAGTAGGTGTGAGCATAATTGTTGTGCCTTTTCTAAAATTTTGGATATAAAGGGGAGATTTGATATCAGTCTGTATTTGGACAGCTGACATGGGTCAAGTTCAGGTTTTTTAATTAGGGGGTGGATAACTGCCAGTTTGAAGGAATTAGGTACATAACCAGTGCTAATGGAAGAGTTCATTATTTTTAAAACAGGTTCAATTACCTCTGGAGTTATCTGTTTAAAGAAACTTGTAGGCAAGGGATCGAGAATGCAGGTTGATGATTTTGATGAGGAAAATAATGAAATTAGGTCATTCTCATGAATAGGGGTGAAGCTTTGTAGTTGATTGTCTGCTATAATTACACTGCTGTCTACAGGGTTACTTGTAAAATAATTTGGATTTATATTAACCGTCTGGATTTCTTGCCTGATTTCTTGCCTTTTTTATTATTAAAAAAGTTCATGAAATCATTACTACCTAATGATGGTGTGCATGTTAGTGCAGTGCTTTTATTTCCTGTTAATTTTGTTACCGTGCTGAATAAAAATCTAGGATTATGCTTGTTATTTTCTATGAGGGTGAAGAAATATGCTGATCTAGCAGCACTTAGAGATTTTCTATAATTTAGGAGGCTCTCCTTCCATGCTATTTGAAATACTGTTAATTTTGTTTGACGCCATTTACGTTCAAATTTTTCGAGTGCTCTGTTTTAAGGTGCGTGTATGATCATTATACCACTGTGCTAATTTTTTCTCCCTGACCATTTTGGTCTTAAGGGGAGCTACACCATCTAGAGTATAACGTTGATTCTAGGTATTCAGTGGCCCAGTCGAGCTCTGCGGGGTCAGACGGAGATCTATCTTATATCGTAATTTCTGGAAGATTATTGATAAAACGCGCTGCTGTAGCTGATATGAAAGTACACTTAACATGATAACGTGGTAAGGTAGTAATGCCATTTAGACGGGGTTGGTGTATGTAACTATACCCAGGAGGACTCGCTTCATTTAATGCTAAATATTCATTCGGATTAATCCACGTTTCTGTCAAACACATTATTTTAAACTCCTGGTCGGTAATAATTTCATTTATAGTAAGCGCTTTTGAGAAATCTAATATTCAACAATCCTATCTTTAGATCAGAGGTGCTGGCTGTGCGTTCAGTCCTATTTAATTTAATGTTAATCAGGTTACTAAAACAGACTTTCTGAGAATTCCTATATTTTGGTTTCGCTCGGGGGACAGACACAGTCTCAATTTGGTGGATCCTGAGTGACGACAGCTAGCAGACAGTTGGTTTAGCCTGTCTGTCTGCTCCCTGGCCTTGGCTCTAGACAGTCACTTGTTAACTAGTGCTGTTCTGAGACTATGCCCTATACTACAAGAAATGAGAGCAGCACCCTCTCGAGTGGGATGGATACCCTCCCGCCCTAACAGGCCAGCCTTGCCCTCAAAAATTATTATTTTTAAATATTAATGAAGCCCACGTTGTTTTTGGAGCACCACTCGGACATCCAGCAGTTTAGCGACCATAACCTGCTGTAGGCTACATCGCCACGTCGCATTGGGATGGGGCCAGAGCATGTTACTGCATCGGACATTGCCTTCGCTAATTTACACACCTCTATAATATTACTCTTGGTAACCTCTGACTGTCGAAGGCGTATATCATCAGCTTCTGTGTGAAAAACTATCTTAGAGAACCTGTGCTTTCCTAAGAATCTAAGCTGACCTGCTATGTCTGGCGCCCTGGCTCCCGGTATACACATAACCTGTCCTGCTGGTGCCCCTAAAGGTCTAGCTAATTTCACGTGCCTCAGAATGGAGTCTCCTAAAACCAGAGCTCTTTCAGGTTTCTCAGCGGGTGCTTCACTGAGGAGAGCAAACCTGTTGGACACGTGAAGCGGAGAGGAATGGTGCTCCCGTGGGTGAGCCTTAGCGTTAGCTTTGGCTTTGCGAGTATGCCACTGAGCCATCACCCATTCGCCCAGCTGCGAGGGCTCTAAAGCCAGAGTCGGGGGGAATGCTAACTACACCTAGGGCATCCAGACTTTCCCCTGCAGAACCTGGACTGCTCTTGCACTCACTGCTTCTCTCTAGACTCTGGATGCACTCCTCTAATGCTAAGATCTTCTCCGTCAAAGAGCAAACTAGCTTACACTTAAAAATAAAATTATCGCTAACAACGGAGAAAGACTGACTAAACATGTCACACTTCACACACTGAATGAACTGGATGTTCGCCATAGCAGAGAATTTACGTACCTTATTGTGATTACTGTAGTGTGTGTTTGTAGTTCTGGTGGGAATGTCCTCCCGCTCACTGCTTTCGAACACTCAAACAGGGAAAAAACGCTCTTCCAAAAGCAAAAATAGATGAGATGGAGCCAACGGAAAGTAAAGGATGCAGGAAATCAAAAAGATATTTTGATATTTTAAAGTGATGAGAGAGAAAAAACAAACTGTAAAAAAATGTTTAACGCCGATACAAACAAAAATTCCCGGCAAAGTCCAACAGCAGGGATGCATCCGCCGTTAGCATGACGCAACGACAAGGGGCCTTGATACAGGAACGCAGGTTCTTTCTAATTGAGCTAATAAACTAGAAATCTCCTAATGTCCTGGCTCTCACTCATCACAAATGTAGACTAGTTTACAAAGCTAAGAATGAGCAGGGCAGAAAGCAACAAGTAGTAATGGTAACGTGGATTAGACAGAGGAAGTCAGATATGTAAACATGACTGAGAACAAAGACATTCCTGATCACCTGATTATCATCATCATGCATGTGTTCTATATGTGGATTTTCAGCCTGGACACATTCATTAGGTAACAACATTTTTATTCGTTTTGTATTTATATATATATATATATATATATATATATATATATATATATATATATATATATATATATATATATATATATTAGGCTGTCAAAATTCGAATGCAAATTCTTTTTAACGGCACTAAATTTTATTAACGCCCTAGCAATTCAGCGCACATTTCTGTTTTACCATTTTTATAAAAATTATAAATACATAAATAAATAACAAAATATAAAAGAGTCGAAATTAAAACCTTCAGCACAACATACATTTATGTACGACGTCCTTTCTTTACTTAGATATAAAATAAATAAATAAACTTCGCCAAATCCGCCCTAATTCACACAGTTAACCCTCTTGGTGGCATTTTGTGGGTTTTTTTTATTGTCATTGTGCAGGGTACATGTACAGAGCCAATGAAATGCAGTCTAACCAGAAGTGCATAGATAGTTTATTTTTACATGATAGTTTTACAGTGGCAGTGTAATAAATAAGGGTATAAGGTTATACAGAAGGTGTAGTAATATGTACATATAACTGAATAAGGGTATATAGTGTGGTTTTTATATAAGTATGATACAGTATGAATTGGTATGACAGATATAGCTGTACAAAAGTAATGTCATTAGGAATATATACATATATATATATATACATATATATATATATATATATATATATATATATATATATATATATATATATATATATATTTATATGTATACAGAGTATATATATATATATATATATATATATATATATATATATATATATATATATATATACACAGAATAAATATATATATATATATATTTATATATATATATGTATATATATATATATATATATATATATATATATATACACTGTATACATATAGATGGACATACAGAAGTGTAATTATAAAGTTTTTGGGTGGTGCAAGAATGCATGATTTTTGAAGTGGTGCAAAATAGTGCAATACACAGAAGAAAAGTCAAAGTGCAGTGGTGATTGTTAACACCAAATCAGCTGTTTAGTGCAGAAACAGCCACGTAAAAAAAGCTATTTTTCAGTCTATTTGTTCTGGCTCTGAGAGAACGGTAGCGTCTGCCCGATGGGAGAAGTGTAAACAGTCCGTGGTTGGGGTGAGAGGGATATTTGATGATGCCCTTCGCCCTTTGAGTTTTTTTTTAAATGTTCTCCAAGGTGGGTAGTTTAATACTAATAATAAGTCGTTGGGCGGTTTTCACCACCCTCTGAAGGGCTTTACGGTCTGAAGCTGTGCAGCTGCTGTACCACACTGAGATGCAGTTTGTGAATATACTCTCAATGGTACAGCGGTAAAAGTTCTCCAATATCCTGTAGCACAGATGGGACTTTTTAAGTCTCCTCAGAAAATATAGGCGCTGTTGTGCCTTTCTGATCAGGATGGAAGAGTTCAGAGACCAGGTGAGGTCCTCAGAGATGTGTATTCCAAGGAACTTGAAGCTGGGTACATGCTAAACAGCAGTTCCGTTGATGTGAATTTGAGGATGAGTGTGATTGCCAGCACGTCTGAAATCCACAATGACCTCCTTGTTTTTTTTGGTGTTAAGTTCGTCTGCAAACTTTATAATGCTGTTTGAGGTATGGACAGGTATGCAGTCATGGGTGAAAAGGGAGTATAGCAGTGGAGACAATACACATCCCTGAGGAACCCCAGTGCTGATGGTAAGACTGGAGGAGGTGACAGTGTTCAGACGAACAGACTGTGATCTGTTCGTAAGGAAGTCCAGAGTCCAATTGCAGAGTTGTGTGCTGATGCCAAGTTGTTCCAGCTTCAGGGTTAGCTTGGAAGGGCTAACTGTTTTAAAAGCTGAGCTGAAATCAACAAACAGCATCCTGGCATAGGTGTCAGGGTTATCCAAGTGAGTCAGGGCAGAATAAAGTACAGTGGAAATGGCGTCCTCAGTTGATCTATTTGGGCGATAGGCAAATTGGTAAGGGTCCAGGCTGGGTGGCAGACAGGCTTTAAGATGGGTGAGGACCAGTCTTTCGAAGCACTTAGCGATGACAGCTGTGAGTGCGACAGGACGAAAGTCAGCCAGTTCTGTTGCAGTGGAGTGCTTTGGCACCGGCACGATGGTAGCAGACTTGAAGCAGGTGGGGACGATTGCCTGGGTCAAGGACAGATTAAAAATATCTATGAAGACCTCGGCTAGTTGCTCCACGCATGCTCTGAGTACACGACCAGGGATGCCATCAGGGCCAGCTGCTTTCCTTGCATTCACCCTTCCCAGGGTGGCGCACACTTCAGAGGTGGAGAGTGTAAGTGGCTGCTCACCTGGTAACAGCTCTGTTTTGAGCAAGGACTCCATGTTCCCCTTTTCAAAGCCAGCGTAAAAGTGGTTGAGCTCATTGGGGAGTGAGGCAGAACTGGTTGCAGGTGTTGCGTTGGGTGGTTTGCGGTCAGTGATAGCCTGTATTCCTTGCCACATGCGTAGGGGGTCAGCAGAGTTGAAGTGCTCCTCAATCTGCTGTTTGTAAGCATGTTTGGCCTTGCAGATTCCCCTTCTCAGATCGGCTCTGGCGACGCTGTAGGCCCCCGGTCTCCAGACCTGAAGGCAGTATTGCGTACTTTGAGCAGAAGACGGACCTCCTGGTTCATCCATGGCTTCTGATTGGGGAACACTTTGATGATTTTTAGTCTAAACTTTTCCTTCATAATGGCGAAACAAACTTAAATTAAATTAAGTCTTTTTAGATCGTACAGATAAGAACAATACATCATTCAAATCTGTAAAATGTCTAATTTTATTTGTATACACTTATAATAACAACAAAACGCTGTGCTTTTGTAAAATTAAGTAAACAGACAATGTGCGCTTTCTGCCATGTCATTCCTCTTCACAAACACATAAATAAAACAACCTGAATCTCAGTGAACATTTGCCTCACAGACATAATAAATATATTTATAGAAAGCTCGAAATGTCTTTTACATAAACCAAATTCACATCAAATAAAAATATTCTCTGATTATGTAATCGTTATCATTACATAAATCAGTATTATTTGTACCATTAATCTTATAAAACCATACCATACCATAAATTGGTATGATTATGATAAAAGCTTCTTGACTTGACGAGGTGCAGTTTCTCCGATATCACCTCATTAACTGTCCGTGTGGAAACATAGCAAAGGTTCTGTTTGGTGTCCTGATGATTTACATAATTTAAACCATCATACTTTAAAACATTTACAAAAAATGTTTGTCTTCATGCTTTATGTTGCATCCATATTTCTCAATGTCCATGTTGCTTAAAGTATTTAAAACAGGAAATATTAATATATTGTACATTTAGAACAGATAGAAATGTGCAATTAATTTGCGATTAAATATTTAATTTGACTGACAGTCCTAATATAAATGAGTTAAGGTCCAGTTACCAACGTGACACTAAAACAGGTAGAAGTAATAAATACTTTTTACTTAAGTACATGTCAGAGCCAAAACTTCTTTACTTTCACTTGAGTAAAAAAGTATAATCAGTACTTTACCCGAGTATTTTAAAACATGAGTATCTGTACTTCTACTTAAGTAAAGGATGTGTGTACTTTTGCCACCTCTGCTGCACACTGTGAAGAGGACGAGCCTTAAGTCCGCCAGCTCCTAGGGCTTGGGCCTGTTTCTTGGCTTTGCATTGCCGAGCGGCCACTTGGGAGTGACGAGGGAGATACTGCTGAAACGCCGCCGACTGCTTTTTGGCCTCCTGGAACTTCTCGACGACCGCACCTACGTTGTCACCGAACAAGCCAGAAGGGGGCCATCGGGGCGTTCAGCAGAAAAACCGTGTCCCTGTCAGGAATATCTGACAGGGTGAGCCACAGATTCCTTTCTGTTAATACAAAGGCTGACATGGACCGCCCCCCCCGACCTTAACTGTTTCCTTGTTGGCCCTAGGGGCTAGGTCGACAGCGCAACATAGCTCTTTAATATCGTCAGCCCCAAAGCTGAATCCCTCTTCCATCTCCCGCAGCAGGTCACCCATCATGTGGAAGCAACCTGCAGCCTGACCCGCTGCCACGTAAAGCCTTGCCCACTAAATCTGAAGTGGCTCGCAACGGTTTAGTGGGCAATACCAGGGCCTTAAAGGAACAATGCTACACCAGGGGAGAGATAGCCAGCTAACGTCTTTTCCACCCATGGCATCGTCCCATAGCGCCCCCCAGGGAGCGAGCGCTAGACCCGGCAGGTGAGGCAGGAGAAAGGGACGCTCTTCTCCAGGCCCTCTGTCAGGTCCACTTGCAAACCCCACCACATCTGACATCGATTTGCCTTGGCCATGAAGGAGAGGACTCTCCTTAAAGAGCGCTGTGTCTGCGAGCGGAGAGTGCACATAGCCATGCAGCTACAATGCGAGCAGTCAACTCCCTCGAGAGTTCTGCTCGCTTTTAAAGCTCATGCCTGCACATAATCACACACAAAACGCTTACCTGAACGAACAGAAGCTAGCGTCGGCTCTACTGCATGCGCATTTTGTAGCTTCCTGGTCATGACGTCACCCTGTTGCATGATTCAGAGCGTGAACAACGCAGGAGCGTTCCCAAAGCATTGTGACGCAGCTCGAGTCCCTGAAAGGGAACCGACTTGTTTCAATGTGCAGCGTATGGTCTGAGCACTGACAAGTGGATCATCAGCTTCTGCAACCTCTAAAGCAATGCTGGCAGCACTCATGCGGTTATTTAAGCCAGCTTCTGCACCTGACACACAGCAAAAGAACTGAAATTCTTTCATCGACCCTTGCGAGGCCTGTTCTTGGACAACATCTGCATGAACCTAGCCACTGTACTGTAACCCAGTTTTAGGGTGTTACAGATGTTCTTATAGCCTAGGCCATCTTTGTGGAGAGCAACAATTCAAATTCCTAAATCGTCAGCGAGCTTTTTGACATGAGGTGCCATGTTAATTATTCAGAAGATCCAAATTTTAACTGCTTTAATAAAAGATTAACAAATTTGTATAGTCCTGTCAAGCAGATAAAAAATATGAAAATTATGTTGCTTACAAGAAGTACAGCTATCATTTATGGTGTACTCACTTTTGTTGCCAGCTATTTTGACAATATTATTTAGTTATTTTCAGATGACACTAAATCTATACTGCTACACATTGACTAAAATAAATTAAAGTTTACTTTCTATAGTATTGTCCCTTGAGTACATATACTAAAATTTTTGCTGAAATGTGAGTACAGTAATCCCCCGTTTATCGCACTGGTTAAGTTCCAAAACAGCCTGCAAAAAAGCCGTAAATCACCCTCCCACACACTATAAAACCACAGAAAAAATTTGCAACGATATAACAAGATTAATTTTGTGTAAATTAGTAAAAATACAGTGCACTGTATCACATTTATAGTGACTACATGTACTGTACAGTATACAGGTCTGTAGTAGCGTAGCCTATGGGTAGGGAATATACCAGGATTTATCAGTGAAAACAATCTCTTATTGGTCTCTTGCATCAGGGAAATGGGTCCCTGCAGTGCCCATTCTAATTGTATGTGCAGTGCAGCAGGACTTTGAGGAGGTCCAAATTCCACTGTTCCATAGAGCATTAAAAGTGAGTCATCTGTTCGGAGTAATAACAGTGGCTTACCCTGATGGATCCCTTAAAGTATACCTTAAAAATGGTGATAACATCTTGTGTATGGATCCAAAGTGCTTTAAGTGATCCAAAAGGATATGATAATTATCAGAATTATATGATATATGAGGATATGATATTTAAAGTATATGATAGTTATAGTTGGTGCTGTAAAGTATTTCCACAGGGAATTTGTTTTCTGTCTAGCAATCTATCAAAATGAACAAACAAATATTTATAAATTAATAAAAAAAAATAGCATGTTTAATTCCATGTAATTAATGTACAATACATAGTTAATAAAATGTTAAATAATTAGTTAACAAAGTATATTCATGTCTGTTTTGTTTTGCTTGTCTGTTTCGTTATTTATTATTTAAAATAATAATAATATAAGCCTGCATTATTGGTTTACAGCATATAGCTTGACATCATATTAGACCAGAACATATTAAAATATATACTACATGCTATATTACACCAGTCATGGACAAATCTCAGAAAATATAACACCCCTCACATTTCAGCAACCATTTTAGTAGATCGGTAATCTACGAGAGTAAATCTATACTGCTATACAAGCTTCATATTGAATACTCTAAAATATATCAAAGTTTCGTTTCTAAATTCCTGTCCATTGCAAAGATATAAAATAGGTGCTAAAATGAAAGTGGTCTACTTACTGTTTTAAGATACTATATATATTAAACTTTCTTTCGGCTTCTCCCATTAGGGGTCGCCACAGCAGACCATCCGCATGTTTGATTTGGCACGTTTTTTACGCTGGATGCCCTTTCTAAAGCAACCCTCTCCATTTATCCAGGCTTGGGACTGGCACTAAGGCTTGTGCAACCCTAATGGCTGGGGTGGGTTCCCTGGCCGGGGATCAAACCCGGGCCACAGTGGTGAGAGCGCCGCATCCTAACCACTAGACACCAGGGACCCGAGATACTATATATATATTAATGCACTTAATGTGCCATTTTAATGAAAAAGGAGGATTTGAAAACATGTATGAAAATGAATGAAATGAAAAAGGAGGATTGGAACAGCGTATGTTTCATTAGCCTTCCCTCGTGTTTTCACAAAAGTCTGTATACATCCGGGAACCAGTTTCTGGAGTTTGTGGGAATGTTGTGCCAATCATATCTTATCTGATAATGCACAATTGTTTTCAGTTACTGAAAGGTCCTGACTACAGGAAGTATATTTTTAGCAATTTCAGCATTAGTATAGTAATTCTTGGTTATTATGGTTATTAAAGGTTGGAAAAACTTTTTTTTTTTAGATATCACGAACGGCCTTTATGCCCCTATAAAACCATATTCAAAATTCCTCATCCATAATGGACAGTGTGAAAAAAAATTTTTTTTTATCTGAATGCAGACCAGTGTGCTTTCTAAATTGAGTCCTTTTTCTAACAGAGTGAGATACTAATCATTTTGAACTAATGTTGGTGGGTGACATTAGTTATAACCAAGTGCAAACCGAGTGGTGCTAAGAACTGTTCCAGGTAATTCCAGCAAGAAATTCTGAATTCAATCTATGAATCCAAAAAACCTTCTGTATATTGCAAACCAAATAATAAAAATGTTTTTCTAATTTGAGCTGGTATATAAAATAAATGTTTGTCCAGATCTATATAAATAATAATAATAATTGAATCAGGTAAATCAGAAAATGTAGAAAGAAATACAAAAACGTGGAGAAAAAATAGCCATCCTGATTAGGATTATGCATCCAGCAAGACAAGAGGGAGGCTAGCCCATGCAGCTTTCCATGCCAGACTCAGAAATTTTAAGTCTTCTTCTTCTTCTTTCAGTTTCTTCAATTGGGGGTCACCACGATCATCCGTCTCCATACCACCCTGTCCTATACATCTGCCTCTTTCAAACCAACTTCTCGCAGGTCTTCCATCAGCACATCCATAAACCTCCTCCTTGGCAGCTCCATCCTCAGCATTCTTCTACCGATATACCCCATGTTCCTGCTCTGCACATGTCCGAACCAGAGGTGGAAAAAGTACACACACAGCCTTCTTTTAAATAGAAGTACAGATACTCATGTTTTAAAATACTCAGGTAAAAGTTGAAGTACTGACTAACTTAAGTAAAAACGTATAAAGTAAAGATGTTTGGGCTCTGACATATCCAATACATACGTACTTAAGTAAAAAGTAGCTATTACTTCTACCTGTTTTAGTGTCACGCTGGTAACTGAACCTCACATCATATTAATATTAGGGCTGTCAATTAAAATATTTAATCGCAACTTAATCGCACATTTTTAATCTGTTCTAAATGTACCATAAATAAATAATTTACATTTTTAATACTCTCATCAACATGAGCATGGAGAAATATGGATGCTTTATGCAAATGTATGATTATTATAAATCTATGTTGTAACTCAACATAGAGCATAAGACAAAATATTCTTGTAAATGTTAAAAGTGTAAAAGTAATTATGGTGTTTTAGCTACATAAATCATTAGGACACCAAAAATCACTTTTTCTATGTTTCCACACGGACGGTTAATAAGGTGATACCGGAGAAACTATACCCCTTATATCTTTCATACAAATTACAGAATCAGAGAATATTCGATGGTTTATTTAAAATCAGACTTTTCGAGCTTTCTATTCATATATTTATTATGTCTATGAATAAAATAGTTTTATTTATGTTTGTGAAGAGAAGAAACAGATGGTAGAGAGCGCCCCCTGTCAGTTTTTTATTTTATTTTACAAAAGCACAGCGTTTTCTTGTTATTATAAGTGTAAATAAATAAAATTAGACCCTTTACAGATTTGAATGATGTATTGCTCTTATCTGAACGTTTAAAAAAGACTGATTAATTTAAGTTCTTTTCGGCGTTATAAGGATAAATCCCACAAAACGCTTAATTAAGAGGGTTAATTGCCCAATGTGAGCAACATGGCGGATTTTGGTGCTGATTATTCTCGGTGGAGTTTAAATATTTATTTTATATCTAAGAAAATAAAGGACGTCGTGATTAAATGAAGGTTGTGCTGAAATGGTCAAACAAAAATACACGCTGCATTAATCGCACATTAATAAGATTAGTGCTGTTAAAATGAATTTGCGTTTGAATTTTGACAGCCCTAATATATATATAATTCGTTTTGTAGTATTATTTTGTGTGTGTGTGTGTGTGTGTGTGTGTGTGTGTGTGTGTGTGTGTAGTAGCCACCTTTTGCTTTGATTACTGCTTTGCACACTCTTGGCATTCTCTTGATGAGCTTCAAGAGGTAGTCACCTGCAATGGTCTTCCAACAGTCTTGAAGGAGTTCCCCGAGAGATGCTTGGCACTTGTTGGCCCTTTTGCCTTCACTCTGCGGTCCAGCTCACCCCTAAACCATCTCGATTGGGTTCAGGTCCGGTGACTGTGGAGGCCAGGTCATCTGGTGCAGAACCCCATCACTCTCCTTCTTGGTGAAATAGCCCTTGATGCCTTCAGTGTGACTCTACAATTTTCATAGTCATGAAAATAAAGAAAACTCTTTGAATGAGAAGGTGTGTCCAAACTTTTGGTCTGTACTGTATATATATATATATATATATATATATATATAAAATACTACAAAACGAATAAAAAAAATTGTAACCTAATGAATGTATCCAGGCTAAACATCCACCATTTAGCACCATAACACAAGCAGAGAAAAAAAGATGATAATCAGGTGATCAGGAATGTTTACATCACTGACTTCCATTGTCTTATCCACGTTAACCCCATACTTCTGGTTGCCTTCTACCTGCTTATTGTTTGTTTTGTAAACTAGTCAACGTATGTGGTGTGTGAGAGCCAGGAAATGATACACCAGTGGATTGAAAAAGCCGCACAATGACAGGAAATAGGTTGATGTGCTAAAAAAGATTGCAGTGAGATGAAAATATTTTGGCATTTCACCACATAGATTAAAATAAAAGTAACGAGTCTGTTTTGAAGTTGTAAGAAATAGAAATTACAAATATTTGTGAACAGTTGTCTGAAAAATCAATAGTGAAGTAATGATAGCAGAAAAATATACTTTACCCATATACCCATTTAATCCCACTGGTCACAATTGTGACCACAATTTTTCCCTGCATATTTTTGTGTAAAATTAAAAAATTTACTCATATTATGAAGCATAATATGAGTAATATTTACAAATGAAAATGTAAAATGTCTTTATGAGTTTATGACAGGTCTAACATGATTGGTTAGTTTGGTCATGTAACCACACACATTTATTTCCTGGTGCTGCCATCTGAACAGAAGGATGACGTCAAAGCTCAGAGAGGACAGGTAAGAATACTAAGTTCCTTTTTGAATAGCTCTTTTTTTTTTTTTTTTTGCACATATCATCATGAAAGGGTTATCCATACATACACATTGAAATTAAATTAATACATGCTTTATTCTGTTGTCAAACTGCAGATAAATTAAGACCGGTGGTATAACACAGGTGGTATAACACAGGGAGTCTATGTTCTCCATATGTAATTCTGTGTTATTTTTATGAACTCTCTTTCAGACTGACATTAAGTCAAGTTTTGGATTTACTTGACACTGATGATCCAGAGCCTGCAATTTGTAATATAGCATTGGTCCCTAGGATAGAGAAAGATGCAATAGAAAGCGACTGTGATTGCAATGCATCTGACATGGATTTTACTGGTGACTCAGCTCACATACCATCAAGAATTTTTAATTCTACTGCAGAACTGTTTGGATCTGATAATTTTGAGGAAATTGAACCTGAATGCGAGGACCAAACAAAACTCACAATTCAAACAAGAAGTCTCTCAAAAAAACTTGAAGCTGCTTCATCATCTTTATTGCCCTTTTCGGATGCTAATACTGCCACCATACCACCCTTGGCAGAAAACATCCCTGAACCTGCCTGCAGTGACCAACCAAAACTCAAAATCCGAACAAGAAATCACACAAAACAACTTGAAGCTGCTTCATCATCTGTATTGCCTTCTTCAGATGCTACTACTACCACCATACCAGTGCCCTTGGCAGAAAGCATCCCTGCTCAGCTGATTAAAAGGAACAACAAGAGTAGGTCTTTCAGAAAGTCTTAAAAAACAGCAAAAAGCAATTTGCCTGACTACATTGTGTATGAACCAACACAGCACAATGTCTAAAAGCAACAAATCCGAATCCATTGGATGTGTTTTTAGCATTGTACCCCCCATTTCTGAGAGATCTTACTATAGAAATGTCAAATCTCTACTCTGTTTAGAACATATACAAACCTCTTAATTTAAGCATGGATGAACTACTTGTATTCTATGGTGTGCTCCTCACCTCTGGATATTTTACTGTTCCATGATGGCATTTGCTCTGGTCACTAGATGGGAATGTCCACAACAGCAGCATCTCCAATGCTATGAGACGAAACAGATTTGATGAAATTATGGCTTCCATCCATGTTGTGGACAACACAAAGTGCAACAATGACCGCTTCTTTAAGGTGAGGCCAGTCTTCCAGGAGCTCAACAACTCATACAAAATTCTCAGTTCATCAGTCAGTTGATGAGAGTATGATTCCCTACTATGGGCGACACGGGTACAAGCAGTTCATAAAGGGAAAACCAATCCGCTATGGCTATAAGGTTTGGAGCCTGGCGTCCTCAGGGGGTTACCTCTACCACATGGAGCCTTATGCTGGAGTGCATACCCTTCTTTCAGAGACTGGGTTAGGTCATGGGCCCAGTGTAGTGCTGGGTTTGGCTGATCAAGCTGGTGTTCCAGGAGGATGCAACTTCACGCATGACAACCTTTTCACCACATTATGCCTGATTGATGAGATGACAAAGCGAGGATATGGGTGCACTGGGACCATGTGGCAAAACCAGTTGTGTGATGTGCTATTTAAACCAATAAAGGAATTCCAAAATTTGCAGAGGGGCTTCACAGAAGTTCTGTCTGAAGGAGAAAAGCTACTGGTTAGGTGGAGGGATAACAGTGTGGTCACTGTTGCAAGCAATGTGGAAAATGTCTACACAGAGTTACCAGTTAGGAGATGGAATAAGGAAAGTAGGGCATATGACTACCTCCAGCAACCTCGAATAATCCACAATTACAACCAGCAAATGGGAGGAGTAGATGATCTTCATGATCTACATGATCTTCAGGTGTCCCGTTACCACAACACAATAAGATCAAAAAAGGGGTGGTGGCCAATTTTTTAAACTGAGCCAGACAATGTTTACATATTTGTTAATCAAATAAAACACTTCAACAATTTAATCCAGTCTTTAAACGAATTTCTGGAGTTTTTTATGTATTTATATACACCATAGACTTAGACTTCCTGTGTTCTACCACCGGTCACAATTGTGACCAGAGACAAAAAAAATTTTTTCATGGTCTTTCAAATATTTTTTTACATTATTGACAATGATTGTTTAATATACTTACAAATACAACACAAATTTATATATGTCATCTCTGGGAAAAATTTGGTATTAAATATGTTAAGTACAGCAACAAAGTGCTGTACTTTGTTACTTCCCACCTCAAACCATCTCAATCTAGCCTCTCTCACTTTGTCTCCAAAATGTCCTACATGTTTTATCCCTCTAATAAACAAATTTCTAATCCTGCCCATCTTTGTCACACCCAATGAAAATCTTAGCATCTTTAGCTCTGCCACCTCCAGCTCCACTACCTGTCTTAGAATAGAATAGAATATCCATTTTGCCAATGCTACTGCCTCTAAACCAAAACATAGCAGGTCTCACCACAGTCCTATAAACGTTCCCCTTCACTCTTGCAGATACAGTATCCCTCTATCACAAATTACTTCAGCCACTCTTCTCCACCCACTCCACCCTGCCTGCACTCTTTTCTTCACTTCTCTAACAGACTCTCCATTACTTTGCACAGTTGACCCTAGCTACCTAAACTCATCCACCTTCACCACCTCTTCTCCCTGCAGCCGCACCCTTCCACTGTCTTTCCTCTCATTCACACACATTCTGTGTCTTACTTCTACTGACTTTCAATCCCCTTTCTCTCTATTGCCTACCTCCGCCTCTCCAGGCTCTTCTTAACCTGCTTCCTACTCTCAGAACATACCACAATATCATCCGCAAATATCATAGTCCATGGAGACTCCTGTCTAACCTCGGCCATCAACCTGTCCACCAGACACACCAGACTTCCTCATACAGTACCACAACTCTTCTCTTGGCACCCTGTCGTATCCTTTCTGTAAATCCACAAACACACAATGCAACTCCTTCTGACCTTCTATTTACTTATGCATCAACATTCTCAAAGCAAAAATTGCATCTGTAGTGCTCTTCCTCGACATGAAAACAGACTGTTGCTCACAGATGCTCATCTCTTTTCCCAGCCTGGCTTCCACTACTCTTTGTTGAACAATTTGATTAAAAACTCCACTGCCATCTCTCCTAAACATCTCCATGCTTCTACTCATATGTCATCTGGCCCAACTGACTTTCCACTCTTCATTGCGGCTCTAAATTCCTTCTTACTAATCCTATCCACTTCCTGCTTCACCATCTCCACATCATCCAACCTTCTCAATCTCATTTTCCTCATTCATCAGCTGCTCAAAATACTCCTTCCAGCTTCTCAACAAACTCTCCTCACTAGTCAACACATTTCTACCTAAATCCTTTATTGCTCTAACTTGCAGCACATGCTTCCCAGCTCGGTCCCTCTGCCTGGCCAATCGGTACAAATCCTTTTTTTCTTCCTTAGTGTCCAGCTTCTCATGCAGCTCCTTTTCATTTGCTTTTGCCACATCCCTCTTTACCTGCTGCGATATCTCCTTTTACTCCTGCCTCCTTTTCTCATCTCTCTGCCCATCCCAATTCTGTTTCGTTAAGCTCTTTCCCTTATGCTTTACTGCACTTCCTCATTCCACCACCATGTCTCTCTTTTACTTCCCTTTTCTTTCCAGAGGTCAATCTTCATTTTTCTAGGTACACTCACAACCAATTCATCTAACTCACTCCACTGAGGACATTTATCATCACCCCTTTAACTTGCAGCTTTATGTTCATCACCCTATCAGAAAAACTCTTCACCTCCTGTAGTATCTTAAATGTATAGTATCTTAAATGTGTAATGTCAAAAGGCCTAAATTTAAATTATTCTGCAATGGTGACATTCCTGGAAAGGCCAATGTTAATTACTGAACCGCCTGGACAGATGGTTCTCTTTAAGCAAAAGTGTAGGAGAAGACTTTAAATGTTATCTCAAGGCTGGTGGAAGATTGGTCTAGGATGTATATCTTTTTGGGAGGCGACCTCTGACCCGTTCACCATATACTTTGAGGTACAGGAAAACGGGATGCGCTTTATGTTTTATGATCTGGGAATGTGAGCCCTGGAAACATCTGGAACACTTCAGTCAGGGCAAAGGCAGGCTTCTCTTTAAGTTCAACATTATTGCACAGTAAGCTCATATGCATCTCATTTACATTAAGACGTGGACCCAGGAAACGGGCAAGCATTTAATGTGTGTGTAAGCATGGATCTGGAGTCAGACTTTGAATCAGAGCGTGCTGACTCCAGGCTTGACCGGAAGGCCTGTAAAGATGCTATATTTCTGTGTTGAATAAAAATCATTATTTACACGAAATACCGTGTCTAAAGGAGAGTCCTTCCAGCCGACAACTACACCTCACCAAGACGACGAATATACAACACTCCACTTCACTCTTACTGTGCTCTTTCTCTTCCACCATTTCTCTTTCCATCCACTCCAAGGTAGAACAGTTCATACCCACCTCCGAAGTTCCTGGCCTTACTCCCTTTACACTTGGTCTCCCACACACACAACATATCTACATTTCTCCTCTCGATAATTTCAGCTAACTCTCTCCCTTTACCAGTTATGGTACCAACATTTAATGTATAAACGCTAACTTCCACTCTCTTCCACTTCTCCTTTTCCCTGCTATCTCAGTAGATGTCTTCCCCCTCTCATTCGCCTCCTTTGGCCAACAGTAGCCCAATTTCCACCGGTACCCTGTTGGCTAAAAATACCCGTGACAGTCGTTGGTAACCCGGGCCTCAAACAATTCAGTATGAAATTCTGGTTCGTGATCCGCATATTTGATTTGGCATGTTTTATGCTGGATGCCCTTCCTAATGCAACCCCTCCATTTACACAGCTTTGGACCAGCACTAAGAGTGCACTGCCTTAATGACTGGGTTAGACTAAAAAAAAACTGCATTACATTACATTCAATATGTTTTCTATGTTCACTTGTGAATAAAATATAGGTTAATGAGATCAAATCATTACTTCTGGGGGTTTTTTTTGTATAAATTTACACATTTACAATTTCCAAAAAATTGGGACAATGATAAAAAAGTATTCAAGTGTTCTTGTTAAAATGTCAGTAAGCATAGCTAATAATCAGTTCCCTTTCAGGAACTCGAGCTGCATTGCAATGCATTGGGAACACAACCACATTGTCCACGCTCTGAAATAATGTGTGTAATCCCGGAGGGGTGACTTCACGACCAAGTAGTATAAAAAGCACATGGAGTGAAGCTGGCACCAGCTTCTGTTTGGTCACAAAGCGCTCTGTGTGTTGTGTATATTGTCTGTCTATTGTTCGTCTAAGAAAGAAGAAAAAATAAATAAAAGCAAGCAAGAAAGTAAGGCACACTTTCTGGCTGTGTGTTCCTCCTTGCCCTCAAGCACCCTCCCTGGAAGATTCCTCAGAGGAAGGATCACCTCTCCTGGGTCAGGGGTGCCATAGTCCAACCCCGCCTGGATCTGTGGCCCCTGAGGGGGCACAACTCCAAGGTTCTGGCCTCTCTACCAAGGTGGTAGAGACTATTTTCCACTCCAGAGGTCCCTCCACGAGGAGGTCGTATGCCGCCAGATGGCGCCTGTTCTGTGCTCGGGTGTGAGAACAACCAGCTGGATCCAGTTCACTGCCCAGTTGGTTCAGTGTTGGAATTCCTCCAAGGACAGTTCGCCAAAGGGTTGGCTCCGTCCACCCTGAAAGTCTATGCAGCCATTTCGGTGTATCACGCCGCCGTAGTGAGGCAGTCTTTCATGATCCGTTTTCTTTGTGGCACCCGGAGGCTGAGGCCTGGATGGGACCTGGCCATCGTGTTGGGGGCTCTGTCTGAGCAATTTAAAATGTTATTTTAACATTCCTGAACATTCGGTCCCACTGCAGATTCCCACGAATTTTGAGATAATCCACAACTTGCTTTTAGTTCGGTTCCAAATGAGAAACCGCAAATTTCCAAACCATGAATTTTCGGGGGTTGACTGTATACAGAAAACCTTACTAACGAAGTGTTGGTCAAGTTAGAGTAATTCTCATCATTTCCAACTAATGTAAACTCCAGGGGCAATAAATATACATTCCTGAACGATATTGCATCAATTCCTGAACTGTGGCAAAGTGCATTATCCTGCCACTCATCATTATTGATGCCAAAGTTTCTAAAAAGTAAGTAAGTTTTTTTTCAAAAACAAGCTTTTGAATGGCCAGTGAGGAGACCTCAATCCAATTGAACATGTCTTCATTTACTGAAGATAAAACAGAAGATAGAAAGGCAAGCAGTAACTGGAGATGGCTGTGGTAAAGGCATAGCCAAAGCATCTCAAGGAAGATAACTTAGTTGCAAATTATCTGCATCCTTATATTCATAATTATTATTTTAATCTTTAGAATTGTTATTTAGTCCCCTTGCTTTTGAGTCTATTAAAATGGAGGTATTATCAAAAAAAGTTATAATTACAAAATAGTTAATTAAATATTTTTTGCATTGAAATTATGCACATTATACTTAGAACTATATAAATGTAGGTGCACCATTTTAAGTTATAAATCACATGGACCGAGTCATATATTTAAAAAGTAATTAAACAATACTAAATATTGAGATTAAGATAAGATGTATAGTCAATATTAAGAAAGCACACAAAAGGGAGTTTTGAGAATTCAATAAACATAAAACATACAAAAATAAGAGCAATTTTATTATGATTTTTTTTTTTTGACAAATACAAACACTAAAATGTCTAGGGAGTGTACAGCATTTAGGCTAAAAATGTAAAGACAATCTTTAAAGCACACATTAATTGCCATATTTACTACAGTTAAATCAAAAATGTGTCAAAAACATGACCGGCATTTAGATGTCATCAAATAGGTCATCAGGGTCTGGACTGGCTTGTATAGGCTGCTGAAATGGAACTTTACTTTCTTCTGATTTGGCTTCTTTAAGCAGATCATTCCTATAATTACATTACAATACTAGTTAGAATACTAGTAAGATAATTAATATGAAAACATCATTTGGAAGCTGTTTCAATTTTTTTTTTTACCAATCAGGTCAAATACTGTATTTTATTAATTATTGGAAGGGTTTAAAAATCCATTTTATGTTTTCAATTATTGTTAACTAATTGTTGTTAACTATTAACTTGTTATTGTTAGTTCCCATAATCATAGTTTACATAAAGGGAACTGATAAGTTAAGAGGAAGTCAGTCTAAAGTGCAATTAAAATTGTATTTGAACCAAGGATTGTAATTAATTCTACAATCAAAAAATTACAACAGACTGTTAAATAATCCGTTTTTGTAATTATTATTAAAGATCTACAGTGCAACCTCGATATTCGCTGGGGTCACGTTCTATGACCCCTCGTGAGTAACAAAGATCACAAGGTTTTGACTCTTCTTTTGATGGTTCCTTTTTCAAGGGGAATTGTACATGCACTGTACTGTAAACTCAACAAAATTGTGAATTACTTGTCATAATTGTTTTATTTACTACTTTAAATGAATAATACAATAATAAAATAGTTTTTTAAACCTTTTTTAAAGGTAATTTATTAGTGCAAACTCTGTTTTGAAATGTTACTACGAACTTTCGAGCTATAACTATCAGATTTTTCGCGAGTTACTCTCTCGGTTCCAAATGAAAAGTTGCAAACTATCGAGGTTCCACTGTATATAGTAGAATGTAAAGAATATACAAACTACACCTAAACACACACACACACACACACACACACACACACACACACACACACACACACACACACACAAATTATAAAAAACAAAAACAAACAAAAACAAACAAAAAAAAAAAAGGTGGCACATAAAATAATGCCTTTTGTCAGTAAAGTTTTCTTAGGTAAAGGAGCAGATCTGGATGGGTCAAGGATATATACAGTGTTTTTGTTGAACTGAGATATTTAGTCACACACACACCCCCCCCCCCCCCCCCCACTCTCACACATTAACTCAGGTTAGTTGACGCTGTGGCGGGCATATCCCAGGGATCCCTCATGTCCGTGTTACCTTTTGCTCTCCCTTTTAGATTTACTGCCATAGCTAGTCTTGCTGGAGTCCCTACCTACACTATGTACCATGTACACCATGTACTGTACAGTGTCCTAACATTTACTAAATTTGTTCCAGTACATATATTCACTTTTAATGTATGCACTTTTTTAACTTAATACTTAAAAGTAAAAACAAAAAAAAAAACAACAACAAATTTTATATATATATATATATATATATTAAAAAAAACACACACACACACACACACACACACACACACACACACACGCCTTTAGATCAGGGACAGGCTGGTTTGTTAAAAAGTAAAAACTATCATTGCAGAGAAGAAACAATGTTCAAACTCAGTAAAAAAGGAAAGTAGATTACAACCTTTACAAATGCATTAGACCACTATTAACACTTTAAAAAATATTAAAAACAGAAAATCAGGCAACAATCAATTGAGATCAAAATAACATCAATATCAACACTGTCAATCCAAAATACAAGCTATTTTAATAGATTTTCTATTCAAAAGTGTTAATCCCTGAGCTTCACAATACCTCGAATAAACACTAGCAATGAAGAGTTGCATACTGCAAGTAAATGTATATTAAATATAGGAACACTTCTTAAGTATGGTTTAGGAATAATAATATATGCATAAATAAAAATATATGTATAAAAATTATTTGATAGATAGATAGATAGATAGATAGATAGATAGATAGATAGATAGATAGATAGATAGATAGATAGATAGATAGATAGATAGATAGATAGATAGATAGATAGACTGAACAAAATTATAAACAACACTTTTGTTTTTGACCCCATTTTTCATGAGCAGAACTTAAAGGTTTAAGACTTTCTATATACACAAAAGGCCTATTTCTATCAAATATTGTGCATGCTGACTGCAGGAATGTGCATGAGAGCTGTTTGCTGTGAATTGAATGTTAATTTCTTTACCATAAGCATTCTCCAAAGGCGTTTCAGAGAATTTAGCAGTACATCCAACCGGCCTCACAACCGCAAACCATGTGTAACCACACCAGCCCAGGAACTCCACATCCAGCATCTTTACCTCCAAGATTGTCTAAGACCAGCCACCTAAACAGCTGCTGCAACAATTGGTTTGCATAACCAAAGAATTTATGCTCAAACTGTCAGAAACCATCTCAGGGAAGCTCATCTGCATGCTCATTGGGGTCTCGAGTTGACTGCAGTTCGTCGTCATAACCGACTTGACTGGGAAAATGCTCACATTCGATGGCGCCTGGAACTATGGGGAGGAGTTATCTTCACGGATGAATCCCGGTTTTCACTGTATGGGGCAGATGGCAGACAGTGTGTATGGCGTTGTGTGGGTGAGCGGTTTGCTGATGTCAGCGGTGTGGTTTGAGTGGCCCATGGTGGTGGTGTGGTAATGGTATTGGCAGGCATATGTTATGGACAACGAACACAGGTGCATTTTATTGATGGCGTTTTGAATGCACAGAGACACCATGACGCGATCCTGAGACCCATTGTTGTGCCATCCATCCATGATTATCACCTCATGTTGCAGCATGATAATGCACAACCCCATGTTGCAAGGATCTGTACACAATTCCTGGAAGCTGAAAATATTCCAGTTCTTGCATGGCCAGCATACTCAATGTCACCCATTAAGCATGTATGGGATGCGCTGGATCGGCGTATACGACAGCGTGTTCCAGTTCCTGCCAATATCCAGCAACTTCACACAGCCATTAAAGAGGAGTGGATCAACATTCGACAGGCCACAATGAACAACCTAAACAACTCTATGCGAAGATGTGTTGCACTGCATGAGGCAAATGGTGGTCACACCAGATACTGACTGGAATTTGGACCCCCCAATACAGTAAAAATGCACATTTTAGAGTTGCCTTCTATTGTGGCCAGCCTAAGGAACACCTGTGCAATAATCATGCTGTCTAATCAGCATCTTGATATGCCACACCTGTGGGTGAATGGATTATCTCGGCAAAGGAGAAGTGCGCACCAACACAGATTTGTAAACAATATTTGAGAGAAAAAGGACTTTTGTGTACATAGAATATTTCTTAGATCTTAGAGTTCAGCTCATAAAAAATGGGGGCAAAAACAAAATTATAATTTTGTTCAGTGTGTGTGTGTGTGTGTGTATGTGTGTTATGTATATACAAAAAAAAAATCCAACAAAATCCATTAACTACATGGCAAAACAAAACCCAAACAAAATCAAAATCCAAAACTACATGGCCCTGTGCGAAAAAGTGTTTGCCCCTAAACCTAATAACTGGTTGGGCCACCCTTAGCTGCAACAACGGTAATCAAGCATTTGCAAAAACTTGCAATGAGTCCGTTATATAGCACTGTGGAGGAATTTTGGCCGACTCAACTATGCAGAATTGTTGTAATTCAGCCACACTGGAGGGTTTTCAAGCATGAACCACCTTTTTAAGGTCATGCCACAGCATCGCAATAGAATTCAGCTCAGGACTTTGACTAGGCCACTCCAAAGTCTTCATTTTGTTTTTCTTCAGCCATACAGAGGTGACTTGCTGGTGTGTTTTGGATCATTGTCCTGCTGCAGAACCCAAGTTCACTGTAGCTTGAGGTCACAAACCGATGGTCGGACATTGTCCTTCAGGATTTTTTGGTAAACAGCTGAATTCATGGTTCTATTTATCACAGCAAGTCTTCCAGGTCCTGAAGCAGCAAAACAGCCCCAGACCATCACACTACCACCACCATATTTTACTGTTGGTATGATGTTCTTTTTCTGAAATGCAGTGTTACTTTTAAACCAGATGTAATGGGACACACACCTTCCAAAAAGTAAAACTTTTGTCTCATAAGTCCACAAAGTATTTTCCTAAAAGTCTTGGGGATCATCAAGGTGTTTTCTGGCAAAACTAAAACAAGCCTTTATGTTATTTTTGCTCAGCAGCGGGTTTCGTCTTATAACTCTGCCATGCAGATAATTTTTGCCCAGTCTCCTTCTTATGGTGGAGTCATGAACACAGACCTTAACTGAGGCAAGTAAAGCCTGCAGTTCTTTGGATGTTGTTGTGGGTTTTTTTTTATGACTTCTTAGATGAGCCGTCGCTGTGCTCTTGCGGTAAATTTGGTCGGCCGGCCACTCTTGGGAAGGTTCTCTTCTGTTCCATGTTTTTGCCATTTGTAAATATTGGCTCTCACTGTGGTTTGCAGGAGCCCCAAAGCTTTATAAATGGATTTATAACCTTTTCCAGACTGATAGAGCTCAATTACTTTCTTTCTCATATGTTTCTGAATTTCTTTGGCTCTCGGCATGATCTCTAGCTTTTGAGGATCTTTTGGTCTACTTCACTTTGTCAGGCAGGTCCTTTTTAAGAGATTTCTTGATTGCGAACAGGTGTGGCAGTAATCAGGCCTTTTACATAGGGCTATGTAGTTTTGTAACTGCATGTTGTGTTCACTTGTGTTATCTTTTACTAATATTTAAATTAGTTTGATGATCTGAAACATTAAAGTGTGACAAACATTTTTAAAAAAAAAAGAAAAAAAAAAGAAATCAGGAAGGAAAACTATATAAATCAGGAAGGAAAACTGAAATATACTTCAATATCATATATATATATATATATATATATATATATATATATATATATATATATATATATATACATATACACACACACACACACACACACACACACACACACACACACACACACACACACACACAGTATTTTACACTAATCCTAAAGTCTGAAGGTCTTACCATAAGGGCTGTCTCTGCTCAAGCGCTGGACTTTTTGTCTGGGATCCCAAGGGTGGAACTGCACGCTGACGCCGTTTGCGCCTTGGTGCCACATCCGCAATGTCATTTAGGCTGTCATCAATTGGGTTGCTTGTCAGTTCTTCCAAAAATCAATTTATAACAATTATTTATTACTGTGCACAACATTAAAGACTTACTCATAAAGAACATATTCATTTTTAATCACCGCATTATCTGTGTAAAGCTGCTTTGAGACAATGTTCATTGTTAAAAGCGCTATACAAATAAAAATGAATTGAATTGAATTAAAAGTTACACAATTAAAGTTCTTTTAGACCAAGTCTGGTTCGTGATCCTTATATTTGATTTGGCACAAGTTTTATGCTGGATGCCCTTCCTAACGCAACCCTCCAAATTCATCCAGGCTTGGGACCGGCACTAACAGCGCACTGGCTTGTGCAACCCTAATGGCTGGGTTCATGTAGGTCAAGTAGTACATCCAAATATGAAGCAGCCATATGTTAATTATTTTTACTAGTCGGTATAACACATTAGAATAGTAATGCTGATTGTTTTTGTCAGGGGTCTACAGCCGGAAGTCAGTGATAACAGTTTCCTTTTCTAATTCTATTTTTTTTCTTTTTCCACTGTGCTGCTATATAACCTGTTATCATGTGGGCTGTGTCAATGGGCAAAGTAACCTTTGTTATTTATGTAATTATTATTATTTATTTTTTTCACAAAACATTATGACAATTATGATTCAGTGAAATAAATTGAATAAAATTACAAAAGTAGAAAAAAAGGTGATATCTGAATATCTGTGAAAACAATTCAAACATCTATTGACCTAAAATTTCAATGAAAGTTTGACAGATAAATAACACCCATTGATAAGGTGTTAATGTGTTAAAAACTCTACAAGATAGAACATGCTTGAACATATACACATTAACAAAATAAATAACTAAAATAAAGACATCTATATAATTGTGCTTTTCCAGTTTGTGGAAGACTGTATAAGGGGTGTGATGGTCATATGGCCAAATTTGTGTAATCAATAGAAAAGTTAAGGGAAACTTGCAAAATGCTGTTGAGCAGTGGTAGGTTCTGGTGTAAAAGTGGCTCTTTAAGTTCCAGTGGAAGTCAGGCATAATATCTTTTAAACCATAAAATATATAAATATGCAGTAAGCTGTGAATAGATTTGTACTCACAAGATATTCTTATATGCACTGAGGTCAATAAACTAAAAAATGTAAATGTAATTCTACTCAACCTTGATTGCTAGATATCTGGTTTTTAGTTTTTGTATCCCCATCCTCTTCCTCATCTGTGGTGTATCCATAGTAACTCTCTTCAGATTTCTCATCTGCATGCTCATTTACTCCATGACAGACTTCATCTTTCTTACATCTTGGGGGGGGGGCGGGGGGGCGGAGGAGTAAATATAAGTAGGAAAAGTAAATATATCAAACAAGTAAATATATCAAACATTGTGGTTTTGATTGTTACAGGTCCTTGAGAATACCCACCGCCATTATCCACTGATGTTTTGGGTTAAGCCTCTACTGGTGGCTGTACCTCTGGCTTAATTTACTTTTAATTTCAAATTAAATTTGTATGCGAAATGGTTTATCAAAACAAATAATCAGTATTTTTGCTCCACATTAAGCAATCCTATTACATTTATGAATGTTTTATCATCACCCTAATTATGCAGGTAAGCATCGATCGGTCTGTTTTATAAGTTGAAGGCAAGAAAACCTGGTCAAACCAAAAAACTTTTTTCGCATCCACTTTAAGTATACCTTAGCAGTGTACATCACGTAGATACTTTAACTTAAAAATGTTATAGAGTGTTGCTGAAATGTGCTAGTGAAAATATATTTTCCAACAGGTTCTCAAGTAGTTCTCAAAACTACAGTGTTGCCTCCTTCCTGATTTCATTTTTTTTTTTTTTTTTTTTTTTTATGTTTGCACACTAATTTTTCAGATCATCAAACTAATTTTAATATTAGTAAAGGATTACACAAATGACAGTTTTTAAATGAAGGTTTTTATTTTTGAGGGATAACAAAATCCAAAACTACATGGCCCTGTGTGAAAAAGTGTTTACCCCCTGTTAAAACTGTGCTTTATCACACCTGAGTTCAATTTCTCTAGCCACACCCAGGCCTGATTACTGCCACACCTGTTCAGAATCAAGAAATCTCTGCTGAGCAAAAAGAACATAAACGCTCGTCTCGGTTTTGCCAGAGAACATCTTGATGATACCCAAGATACTCTGTGGACTGACGAGACAAAAGTTGAACTTTTTGGAAGGTGTGTGTCCCATTACACACACCGCATTTCAGAAAAAAACAGTAGAATATGGTGGTGGTATTGTAATGGTCCGGAGCTGTTTTGCTGCTTCAGGACCTGGAAGACTTTCTGTGATAAATGCAACCATGAATTCTGCTGTTTACCAAAAAATGCTGAAGGAGAATGTCCGGCCATCTGTTTGTGACCTCAAGTTGAAGCGAATTTGGGTTCTGCAGCTGGACAATGATCCAAAACACACCAGCAAGTCCACCTCTGAATGGCTGAAGAAAACCAAAATGAAGACTTTGGAGTGGCCTAGTCAAAGTCCTGAGCTGAATCCTATTGAGATGCTGTGGCATGACCTTAAAAAGGCAGTTCATGCTCGAAAACCCTCCAATGTGGCTGAATTAGAACAATTCTGCAATTAGTTTGATGATCTGAAACATTTAAGTGTGGCAAACATGCAAAAAAAAAAAAAGAAATCAGGAAGGGAGCAAACACTTTCACACCACTGTATATTACATGTGCATATCATTCGTTTTATACAATATTTTGACTGATTGTGTAATTGGCTGTATTGACTTTTTTGTAATTGACTCCTTTTTTTATTCTATGATATTTCAGTAGCTCTTTTATTCAAAATTAAGTACTAAGAATTCAGAATTAATTCAAAATGAATTCTGTGAAATTGTTTTTCAAAGATATAGTATGTCATCCATTAGGATTTCTTACCTGTGGTTTTTGTCTTTTATATTATTCTGCAGCTGTTTAATCATCTCATGTAAAGTGCGTATCTTAGCCTTTTTCCCATTAAGAATTACCACAAAGCGGTTGTACAGCTCCCTCTCCATCGTCTCTTTTTCTTCGATATATCTCTCCATTCTACGGAATGATATCAAAGACACTCAAGTTTATATGCATTAATATATATATATTTTTTTATAATCATTAAAATGTTAATAAAATGTCAATAAAAAGTTGGTAATTAATAGGCTGGCAATAAAGAAACCATTTCCTAATTAAGATTTGTCACAAGCTAAACTATAGCAGGCAGCAAGATGTTTTACATTTACTTCTAAATACAACCAAAAGTATTGGAACAGCAAAGCCAATTATATATTTATTTTTCTATACACTGAAGACATTTGGTTTAAAGTAAAAAATAAATAAAAATCAGTATAAAAGATTATTGATCAGAAGTTCAGCTTTTAACATGACACATTTGGTGGCTGACTACCCAATTTTTGGTGCACAAAAGTATAGGAACAGATGTTTTTATAGTACATCAAACTTTATATTTGATCACATAGCCCTTGCTTGCAATAACTGCATTAAATCAGTGTCATGACTAATACGATTGTTTTCTACATCTGTAATACTTTTACAAGTCAATTTATCCACTATATTTTATATTAAGTCCTTCACTGTGTTAGCCTTGTGCTTTGTGCCAATGTCTTGCTGCATGATGAATTTCTTCCCAATAAGATTGGATGCAAGTCTCTGTTAATCGACAAACAGAATGTTTTTAAGACTTCTGAATTTATTCTGCTTCTTCTTTTAATTATTGTGCCTATTCCAGAAGCAGCCATTCAAGTCCAAGCCATGTGATGACTTCCACCTATGAGTTTGCATGTTTTGGATTATGAACAGAGCCTTTCTTTCTCCATACACTAGCCTTATAATCACTTGGGTAAATGTTAATCTTTGTTTCATAAATTCTCATATTCTGAATCTTATTGCCCTATGAGTTGCTAATGCTAATTGCTCATGTATTATTTATACTTTTGATGCCTTCTTTGAATTGACTTTTATCAATATGCATTATAGACAATATAGTCCCTCTTTTATCAGCATCAAAACAGACTTCTGTTCGCCAGTAGACAACTAAATGGTTTTCATTTTTGTTTTATTCTTTGGAACCACAAAGAGTTATCTTGGTCAAATTCCACATCTCAAACCAAGAGTTAATATTCAGAGATATTACATAGATAGGTTAAACTAGCTTCATAACAAGAAACACCTGGCAGGAATGTGTTCCAATTCTGACCACTTGAAAATAGGGGACTATATGCATGTGAAGCATAATGGACTTCCATTTGACAAAACATAACATCTTTAGGATAAAGGCAAATATCAAAAGAAAAATTATACTAGTTATGATTTACTCTGTAGTTATATTTTCCTGCTCATTTCTTAGTCTCTGGTTCTCCTTGTGCACATCTTGTATCTTGATTTGCAGGCGAGCACTGCAATCTAAGCCATAACTTATGAGTTCCTTTATGACTTTAGTGGGCTCTGGCACAGGTAACAGTTCCACCATGCCAAATTTAAACTGAAAACAAAAAACAACAATTATTACAACAAACATTACAATTTGTTGGCAGCATATTAAAATTATCAATATTAATCTGTACAATTGATATTGTTCCAGAAGTCTTGTGTTTTTTCCAGGTGCAACCCTGCAAACCTGAACATGCAGTAGCTGCTACTTACCCTCTTTATTACTATGAAAGCAATGTGTCCTAAGTTTCACAAATGCATTTATCTTTTTTAAATAGATCATTTTAAGGCCAGCTAAAAATAATTTATAAAAATAAGTCTTGCTAAGGGTCAGATGATTATTGCATGAATGGTTTTATGTACCATGGCGCAATAATCATCTGGCCCTTAGCAATACTTTGACATGAATATGAAATTATATATACAGGAGACAAAACAAACTTGTACCCATTGAAACACAAAAAACTATTTAGACAGTAAATCATCCACCTTTATTCATAAGACCTATATGTTAAAAATAATTTGTATTTACCAAGTTAACATCAAGACAGATAAGTCCCTATAAGTTTAAAGGGAAGCTCCTTTACATTAGTCAATGCAACAAACCGTACAACATAATAGAAAACAATCATCTTTACTCAAAATGTACTAATTTACCTATATCCCAAGAAAGATAAAGGAACATGATACAAGCAAACCAAAGCATCCCACTCACTGACATGTCGCTCTGAACTTTCTCATAAGATAGCTGCAACGTAGAGCTTCCAGAATGCCTGGGTGTCAAATTAAAACTGTAGCGCTGATCTGGCTGTCCCTCTCCAGTCAAAATCTGGTGCAGATCATTAACATACTTCTCTTTCGGCATCTCCATCTCCTGGGCCTCCCTGCTGACATCCTCCTCTGAAACTAATGACACCACACAAGATTATGGATGCATGTGCTTGATATATAGAGATAAATTATGTTAAGGCAACTGATAACTGATGTAAAATAAATACCTTCACCACTCCAGGCAGACACACCATTACAAAGCAGAACAACAAAACCAGCTCCAAGGTTTTTGGTCCATTCTAATTTGAGGTAGAATGTGCTCTCAGGTGTAGACGCTATGGATATTTCACGTACAGTGACCTTCATGACTAATGAAGTTGCTTGAATCTAAAACATAATTATTTTTTTGCCATCAGACTTTAAGGCAAAAGAGTAATGAGCATAAATGCATGCAGACTATAACACTTCTACTTTGCTTCTTTTTACAATGTCTGGCTGTCTTTGTATTTAGTGTTCAATAACTGTGAAACTTGAACTTGATGACCCTTTGGATTTTACAGTAATTAGTTGTTATGTAAAGGTTTTTCTTTCTCAAATTAGCAGTGTTGTCAGGCATTTAATATACAGTGCCCATCTAAAGGTATTGCATTAGCGACACCAATTTTGCTATACATAATTATATTTGGATTTGAGACCAAAATTGATTAATTTGAATTTTGTGAGATTAAAGTCATAGAACCTTCTCCGCTTATCATAGTCATTAAGTCCCTTGCCTTTTTCCAACAGACCTATAATCAAGCTCTTCTCAAGATTTGCTGTAAAACAAGAGCAGTAGCCAAGGAGCAGGACAAGAACCAACATATGCTCCAGATGCTACTGCAACTGACCATGCCTACACCTCTGTGGCTGATCTAGCTAGCCTGCTCCTGTAGCCCAAATCTTCACAGTAAATGTTATGTATCGGCCCAATTCCTTTGCTGTTGAAAGAAGCCCAGCTCACTGCAAAGCAGCTGCCACAAAATAAAAGGAAAAGGGTGTTGCAATGGGTCCCTAAAACTTAGGTGGTTTCTTTTCTCATTTATTTCTTTGTTTCTTCCTTCCAACTCCAGACGGAGAGGGGAAAGAACAAAACCCTAAATTTTATCCCTTTAGCCTCTTCCTGATGGAGTATGAAATAGCTGTCCTGGGGCTGCTTCAACCACACACTGAAGAATTGTTACAATCCTGGCTGTGCAGCTTCTAAACTACACTGTAATGTAATCACTGTAATGTTTTAAGTTTAGCCTTTTTTTTTTTTTTTTTTTTTTTTAATAGATCGGACATTCATTTGGAGACGATCTGGTGAGTCCAGCTCTCTTCCCCAGTAAGCTGATAACTTGATTACATGATTTGTGGGTCTCGCTGGTGTAAGTTTGGACTAATTAAACTCCAAGAGACTGAATCTAAGCTCAAAGTTAGCCAATATACAGCATTTTAAATTGTTAAGAATAAGTAAATGGCAAATCTACAGGAAGAGTACACAGAGACTGGGCTAAGACAGAAGATGAAAAGCATGCAGTTGGACACATCCATAATCTCCTGGGCAGAGATGGGAAGTAAAAAATACACATACTTTGTTACTGTACTTAAGTAGATTTTTCTAGTATCAATACTTCAATTCACTATCTATTTTTCAGACAACTTTAAAAAAATTTTACACAAATCTCTGTACTTTCTACTTCTTACATTTTCAAACCTGGCTCGCTACTTTAGTTTTAATCTATTTGGTGACATGATCAATATTTTTTCTTCTTATTGCGTGCCATTTTCAGCCCATCAACTTGTCATACCACTAGTGTATCATTTACTGGATATCAGGCACCACAGACATAGGCTAGCCTATAAAGCTAACAACGAACAAGGCAGAAGGCAACAAGAATTGCTAACGTGGATGAGACAGAGGTAGTCGATGATGTAAACATGACTTTGAACAGAGACATTCCTGCTCAAGTGATCATCTTTTCTTTGCTTGTGCTCTATATGGTTGTTCAGCCTGGAAACCTTAGATAATTAGAAAATGTAAAATTATTTTGTATTAATAAGATGAGGTCCAGTTACCAGTGACACTAAAACGGGTAGTAGCAATGACTACTGTGTACTTAAGTACATGTCAGCGCCCAGACTTCTTTACTTTAACTTGAGTGAAAAAGTGTAGTCAGTACTTCAACTTTTACCAGGGTCTTTTAAATCATAAGTATCTGTACTTCTACTTGAGTGAAGGATGTGTGTACTTTTGCCACCTCTGCTTCTGGGTCACTGTGGTCACCATGACGGTTAGACCCCAACTTGTGCGGCCAAAAATGTTTTCAGTGGCTGATACGACTATAAGAAGTTTGTATTTAACTTTCTTGATTTCCTAATTTTTAATGATTTATATAACTCTTTGTTTGCCTGTAAAACAGATTTAAAATACAATTTCTTCCCTTCAGAGGTAATTTGCCTCTGCAACGCGGAAATAGCACGGAAGCTTTTATCAAAGCTTGTCTTTTGTTCCTGTCAAAGCACAGCAAGCTCATGAAAAGGTATTTAAAAGCACAATTCCAGCCTTGAATGCCCATTGGGCATGTTTGATTAATTGGAACATTAATGCAAAATTCTGGACTGAAATTTCAGCATAGCAAAACAGCGTAGAGTTACTTGATAACATGCTAGCCAGCGGACATTAGCGAGTAGTTTGGCATCGAGCTGAAATAACGAATTAAAGCGAATGTTGTTAAAAACGCATGTAAATTGAGACGCTGCTTGCAGTATGCGGGGTATTGTTAATTAGATTTAATTTCGTAAACGGTACTTGGCGAATAGGAATTCCAGGTCAAGGAGGCAATTTATTTGGCGTTTCCCGGTTGGGAACTACAAGTTGCGACCTCGAATCAAACGCAGCATTATATTACACGTAACCGACATATGATACAATGTTCAAATGTTAAAATAGTGCTATAGATATAAAATAGTCTTCCTCCAGATTGGGACCCAGTTGAATTTAAGTATAATCCTCAGAAAATGCGGACACTCTTCGCTACGTCTGAATCAGGAATTATTCCGCTGGGCTGAACGAATCGTATTACATTTTCGCCTATATGAATGTTGGATAAAAGTTTACATTTGTAAGTTGGGTAGTACGTACCTGCCAAATGGCTTGTTGGCAAGTGAAATGCAGTGTTCAGCAATGCAAGATTTTAATTTACCTCATCATAGAATTGTAATTGGATTATGTAGAGGGCAAATGTATGTTTGTAAGTAACTGCTTACTCTTCGCATATTTTGCGAATTTTCTATCCGCCCGACAGGCACCTGTAGTTTCGCCATATCCTCCCTACACAGGAAGTGTGAGGTGGCCGATTGACGCTATCGAAATGGTAAGGCATTCGTTTTATTTTCCCTGTCTAATGTTTTAATCAGGAGAATAACTGCGCTTTTACGATTTTAAATGCTACATTATCCAATATTTCACATCAGTGTAGTTGATGGCAAAACAGTGGTTCATTTGAAGCTGTTAAAAATTCTTTAATTAGCCCAATGTAGCTAAATAGAATAAAAGTATGATACGACGGTGTATAGAGGCTCTTCAGGGTTGGCGCTCTCCTGTGGCTTGCGGCTGCTCACTGCAACAAAGCGCACTCATTAGCCAGTTTTGATTTTATTTTATTTTTTATAATAGAAAGAAGCCTATAAATAGATTTAATCATCTTAGTTATCTTATGATAGGAAATACTAGATAACTTGGCTAAATTAACACATTTGTAGAAACTAGTAGGGACGATTGCCTGCCTTTTGTTACTGTTCAGCATGCTATTGCTGTATAATGACGTCTCTAATTTCTTTACAGTCTGCCATATTCAATTTCCAGAGTTTACTCACTGTAATCTTGCTGCTAATTTGCACCTGTGCATACATAAGAGCCCTAGCACCAAGTCTGCTCGATAAGAACAAAACAGGGTATGTATTTAAAGTTTGAAATTCAAGGCTGTTTTCCATCTTACAATTATAAATTCTGTCACTACTGTCTGTTTTAAAAATATAAAAATATGTATTATTTAAAAATCATGTAATTTTTTTAGCATTAGAAAATGTAAACATTTTGAAACATCAAACAGCATCCGTTGGTTAAATATATTAAATAACTAAAAAAAAATATAAAATCACTTTTTTTTTTTTTTTTTTTTTTTTTTACAGATTTCTTGGGATATTCTGGAAATGTGCAAGAATAGGTATGATTCATTTTTATGTATTATATAGAGCATATAGAGCATTTGCTATGATAATTAAAAATTGTGATTCAACTTTTTAATTTTGTCTTCTATTATATTTTAGGTGAACGAAAAAGTCCTTATGTGGCCTGTTGCTGTATCATCATGGCTTTCAGTATTTTATTTTCAGAGTAGCTGCAGTCTAAATAAAACCTTTGAACAGAAGCCTCCACACCTTTTTTTTGTAATTTCGTTTGTTTTTAAATTAAAAAAAAATAATAACTTACTTATTAACTGACTTATTATGCCTGTTTCCCTGCTTTGCTGGCCTTTTTAGTAAACATTAATTCATGTATGTTCTTGGTTGCTAATAAAATGTGTGGAATTTTAGAAAGAAACTGAGCTCCCTCCCTTTGCAGTATTCCTGTTAACTGTTTTTTTTTAAATACAATTAACAATCAATCACATACTAACCCAATTATAACCTAAACCTTCTCATCTACACAATCGTGTATTTTTGATGCAAGTATGGATGGCTGTACATTATATACTGCTCAGCCACAGTAGTAAAACCACTGACAAGTGAAGTGAGTTGCATATGGAGCCAAGACAGTAATTAATTTTTTTTTTTTACTTATGATTTTTTCCGTCATCTGAAATATGGTGAACATGGCAATTTTGATAAATGGGTTGAGGCACAAAATTATTTCAACCAACTGGAGAAGTTAACACACAAGTATTGAAAAATAAGAGAACATAGCAAAATAAATTAGCATCAACAGCAATTAGAGATGTAATTAAAAAATTGCTGATATGTATACAACAGTGTCTGTAGATGACACAGAATAGTGTGAAAAACAAAAAAAACATTGAGTGACAAAGAAATGCCTTATTGATAAAAAAAAATTATAATTCAGCAGAAATTGGACAAATTGGTTTCATATGCCTAAATAGTCAATTCAAAATATTTAATCTGGCAGAAAAAAGCAGCAAGACCTCATTGTCTACCATGAGCATAGGTTTACCCAAACCGAACTGCTTAGAACCCTCAAATGTTTGTTTTCCACATTCCATTTCTAGTGTGCCGTTTGTAAAATCCTTGCTGTTGTTAAAATGCTGACATTTATAAAGAAAAAACTTATAGGCATCAAACTTGCACATTCTTTTATACAAGTTTATAACCACGTTATCTGTGTAAAACAGCATACAATGTACATTGTAAAAGTGCTATACAAATTAAAATGAATTGAATTAAACATTGCTGTTAAACAAAAAAAAGCTGTGGATGCTGTCTGACCTAATATAGTGCATCTGGAACGTATTCACAGCTTCAACTTTTCCACATTTTATGTTACAGCCTTATTCCAAAATAGATAAAATTCATTATTTTCCTAAAAATTCTACAAACAATACCCCATAATGACAGTGTGAAAGAAGTTTGTTTGAAATCTTTACAAATGTATTATTAAAAAAAATCGAATTTTCTTTTTGTTAAATCACCTTTGCACCAATCCCAGCCTCAAGTCATTTCGAGTATGCTACAAGCTTGGCACACCTATTATGTTCCAATTCTTCTTTGCAGAACTTCTCAAGCTCCATAAGGTTGAATGGGAAGCGTTGGTGCACAACCATTTTCAGATCTCTCCAGAGATATTCAGTCGGTTTTAAGTCTGGGCTCTGGCTGGGCCACACAAGGACATTCACAGAGTTGTCACGTAGCCACTCCTTTGTTATCTTGGCTGTGTGCTTAGAGTTGTTGTTAATAATAATGAGTAGTGCCTGGTTTACTCCAGACATGCTTGGCATTCAAAGAGTTCAATCTTTCTCATGGTCTGAGAGTCCTTCTGGTGCCTTTTGGCAAACACCTGGTGGGCTGTCATGTGCCTTTTACTGAGGTGTGACTTCAGGTCTACAGACAATTCCTTGGACTTCATGGCTTGGCACTATTATCCGTGGGACCTTATATAGACAGTTGTGTGCCCTTTCCAAAGCATGTCCAATCAACTGAATTTACCACAGGTGGACTTCAGTCAAGTTGTATGGATCAGGATCAGTGGAAACAGGATGCACCAGGGCTCAATTTTGAGTGTCATGGCAAAGGCTGTGGATACTTGGGTACATGTGATTTATTTAATATTTTATTTTTAATAAATTTGCAAAGATTTCAAACTAACTTCTTTCACATTGAGGTATTGTTTGTAGAATCTTTAGGAAAATTCTGAATTTAATTCATTTTGGATTAAGGCTGTAACAGCTAAAGTGTGGAAAAAGTGAAGCGATGTGAATACTTTCCAGATGTACTGTAAATCCAAGACTTTTAATTTTGTTTGTCTTATATTTCTTCTGAAATTCAGTCGTGTCACAAATATTAAGTTAGTAATGAAGTAATGAAAAGCATGTAATAAGAAAAAGTTGACATTGTTTACCCAATAAAAAAGTTTTTAAGTTAATTAATGTGACATCATTATGCTTAGCTCTTTGTATGATAAAATAATTTTCATATAAAAAATTTAACCTTACATTTATTCTATATTCAAGTCAAGTAGGATTTTATTGAAATTCCAACTATATACAGTGAAATGAAAGAAACCCCCCCCCTCCCCCCAGGACCAAGACTACATAAGACAACATAGCTACTTTGATTTCAAATCCCACATTTAATGCGAGTTTAAATCTTGTATTTACTACTCCCCCACCCGCCAAAAAGTCGTGCACAGTTTTTGCAATACACTGACGGTTTGACATCAAAAGAAGAATGACACAATAGAATTTCATCTTTAATTTAATGAAATAACACATTTATATACACCTTGCAGAATCTGTAAAATGTTAATAATTAGTACATCTACATATACATACTGTATTCTGAAAAGCTTTTATTTGTTGTTTAATTAGCTTCTTCACCAAATGTGCAGATGATGTGAGACATGGCGAGGTTAGATGGAGCATAGTGATCCTTAAACTCAACCAGATAAGTAAGATGTTATAAGTCAGGAGCAAGCAATTCTGTGTGATAACTAAGAGGCATGTCCAATCCCACCACAGGCCCTACCACGCTCAGCCATGTTGTGATGTAGTTTATTTTTCTGAAACAATACAAAACATGAAATGTTATGTAGCAAAATTTGGGGTTCTAAAAACACTATAAAGTTGATATAAGAAAGCACATGTCTACCATCTAGGAATGGCTACAATGACAGAATAGGAACATATGCTTTTATGGTTGAAAGGACACATAAAATAAAGATAAATTGTCTCATTAAAGTGGCACCAGTCAAGGGGTAAAATATATTAGACAGAAAGTAAACTGTCAGTTCTCAAAGTTTACCTGTTGGCTGCAGGAAAATAGGCAAGTATAAGAATCAGAATGACTTGCACAAAGGCAAAATTATGATGGCTAGATTAAATGTTGGGATGAACCCAGCCATTAGGGTTGCACAAGCCAGTGCACTCTTAAGCCCTATTCGGATCGGACTAGTTTTACAGGGGGTCGTTAGAGAAATTTCTGTTTCACAGACGTACTTTGTGATTTTAATCCTGTCCGAATTTGCCCTAACCCTAACCCTAACCCGGTATTCAAGTTTCTGCTTTGCGCATCCTGGACATGTGGTCTTGTGCAACCCCCACATGTAAAACACAGACTCCTTTCTCCCTAATAAACACAGAGATGTTAGTCCCGTCCGAATCTATACATGAAATGACAGACCTCAAAATTCTAACTCAAACATCGTTTGGAAAACTAGTCCTGTCCGAATAGGGCTTTAGTCCAGGTTCAAAGCCCGGATAAATGGGGAGGGTTGCGTTAAGAAGGGCATCCAGTGTAAAAAGTGCCAAATCAAATATGTGGATCACAAACCTAAATTTCGTACCAGATAGGTCGAGGCCTAGGTTACCAACAACCAACAAAGGTATTGTTATCCAACAGGGTACCAGTGGGCTACTGTTGGCCAAAAGAGAAGGAGAGGGGAAAGACGTCTTCAGAGACAGCAGGGAAAGGGGAAGTGTAGGAGAGTGAAGGTTAAATGTAAACTGATATGATGGAGTGGAGAAAGGGAGACATGGTGTGTGTTTAGGAGAGCAAGTGGAAAGGAAGTAATCCCAGGAATATTGGAGGTGGGTTTAAACTGTTCTATTATAGTGTGGATGGAAAGAGAAATAGCATTGGGGTAATCCTGAAGGAAGAATACAGTAAGAGTATAATGTAGGTAAAGAGAGTTTCTGATGGGTTATTAATGTGAAGCTGGAAGTTGAAGGGGTGTTGATAAATGTCATCAGTGCCTAGGCTCCGCAAGTGGGTTGTGAGATGGAGGAGATAGAAATATTTTGAAGTGAGTTAGATGAAGCGGTACCTAGGAATGAGAGTGTACCTAGAGTGTACCTAGTAATGGAAGATTGGTGATTTTGGCAGACTTCAATGGACATGTTGGTGAAGAGAACAGAGTTGATGTAGAGGCAATGGCTAGTGGCTAGTGGCTAATGGCTAATGGTCTTAAGGACAGGAAGGTGGAAGGGCAGATGGTAGTTGATTTAGTGAAAATGATGGAAATGGTGTTGGTAAATACGTATTTTAAGAAGGAGGACCGTAGGGTGATGTATAAGAGTGGAGGAAGGTGCACACAGGTTAACTACATTTTATGCAGGAGATGCAACCTGAAAGAGATTGGAGACTGTAAGGTGTTGGCAGGGGACAGTGTAGCTAGACAGCATCGGATGGTGGTCTGTAGGATGGCTATGTAGGTAAAGAAGAAGAGGAGGAGAGTGAGAACTGGAAAAATAATAAGAATGTGGAAACTGAAGGAGGAAGACTGTAGTGTAAGATTCAACGAAGAGGTCAGACAGGGGTTTGGTGGTGGTGGATAAACTACTGCTAAAGTGATAAGAGTGACAGCAAGAAAGGCACTTTAAGGTACTGAAAAGAGAAAGGAAGACAAAGAGACATGGTGGTGGAATGAGGAAGTGCAGGAAAGCATAAGGAAAAAGAGGTTGGGGAAACAGAATTGGGATCGGCAGAGAGGTTAGGATGCGGCGCTCTCACCGCTGCGGCCCAGGTTCGATCCCAGGTCAGGAAACCAACCCCAGCCATTAGGGTTGCACAAGCCTTAGTGCCGGTCCCAAGCCCGGATAAATGGGGAGGGTTGCGTTAGGAAGGGCATCCAGCGTAAAAACATGTGCCAAATCAAACATGCGGATGGTCCGCTGTGTCTACCCCTAATGGGAGAAGCCGAAAGAAAGTTTAGAGAGATGAAAAAATAAGACGGGTGCAAGGAGATGCGGCAACAGGTGAAGAGGGATGTGGCAAATGCACAGGAAAAGACATATGAGGAGCTGTAAGAGAAGTTGGACACTAAGGAAGGAGAAAAGGATTTGAATTAATTGGCCAGGCAGAGGGACCGAGCTGGGAAGGATGTCCTGCAGGTTAGGGCAATAAAGGATGGAGATGGAAATGTGTTGACTAGTGAGGAGAGTGTGTTGAGAAGATGGAGGCTCCCTCCAAATCCTATTTCGAGCAGCTGATAAATGAAGAAAATGGGAAAGAAAGAAGATTGGATGATGTGGAAAAAGTGAAGCAGGAAGTGAATAGGATTAGTAAGGATGAAGTGAGAGCAAATATTAAGTGAATAAAGAGTGAAGTTGGTTGGACCAGATGACATACCAGTAAAAGCATGGAGATGTTGAGGAGAGATGGCATTGGAGTTTTTAACTAGATTGTTCAACACAATTTTGGAAGGTAAGGACAGGATTATAAATTAGTTTATTAGAGGGACGGTGCATGTGGAACTTTTTGGAGACAAGGTGAGGGAGGCAAGATTGAGATGGTTTGGACACGTGCAGAGGAGGGACAAACCATCGATAGATAGAAGAATTCTAAAGGATGGAGCTGCCAGGAAGGAAAAAAAAGGAAGACCAAGGAGGAGGTTAATGGATGTGGTGAGGGAAGACATGCAGGTAGTTGGTTTGAAAGAGGTAGATGTAGAGGACAGAGTGGTATGGAGATGAATGCAGCCAAAAGTAGAAGAAGAGATAAAATGTTAAGATTGCTCCAAAACATCATGAAGACCAATTAATATCCTTCACTGCAAGCATAAGTTTGACTTGGCCTCTAAATTTCCTAGGTCTCATTGTATCTAATTCCCCAGATCTAATGCAAAATACTGTGAATCTCCTGTGTTGTTATTCCACAAATGTTCTGCAGTATAGAATTATTCTGTGGAAAAATAACAGTTGATGACTGACACAGTACTTAAATAAGCAAATAATTTATCAGGCTAAATGTGCTACTGATATATGATTTATGCATAAACCTGCATTAAAGAGTCAAAAAAAAGTACAAAGTGAAATAATATTACAAACTTTAACAGTAATTATTTTGATGGTTTCATAACTTTTCCCTACCCTGGAAAGTTGAATCTCTAAAACAACCAGCACCTGAACAGTTTGTGTACAGAGACTGTTTTAAGCAAAATGTCTACCACAATTGAAAAAAATTAGTGAGTGTGCACGCATGTGCATGTGGTTGTGTGTATAGTTTGCATGTACAGCATTGCAGACTAACAGAAAAGTAAACTTCCTTTAACCTCTATTCACAGAGGCAGAACTGAAGTGCTGCTAAGAAGTTAAATATTACCTTTTTTTGTCATCTGCCATTTGTAAAAGTGGTTTCATAAACTCTTCAGTGTGACAAGGATGGAGCATAAAGAAAGGCTGACCTAGAAAAGGGTGTTCCTGCAAGCACACATAATTGTTAGTAATATATTTATACGTATGTGGTTCTTCTCCAAACTGTTACCACAAAGCTAGAGGCACACAATTGTATAGGATGTCTGGATTCTGAAAAATTCACAAAACGAGCTCCATGAAGATATGGTTTACATGGTTTGGAGAGGAAGCTCTTGAGTGGCCTGCTATAGAGTGTGATAACCGCATTGAACACCTTTGGGATAAATTGGAACACTGACTTCACCCCAGGCCTCCTTAGCCTACAACAGTATCTGAGATTGCTAACAATTTGTGGTTGATGAACTTAAACATCCACAAGCATATTATATATATATATATATATATATATATATATATATATATATATATATATATATATATATATATATATATATATATATATATATACACACACACATACATACATACATACATACATACATACATACATATATATATATACATATATACAACAATGTCAACAATTCTGTGTTTTTCTGTCAGTATGGGGTGCTTACTGACAGAAGCTGGGGCTCCATGCAAGATCTCACCTCGTGGGGTCTCAATGATCCTAAGGAAGGTGAGAAATCAGCCCAGAACTACACGGGAGGAGCTGGTCAATGACCTGAAAAGAGCTGGGACCACCGTTTCCAAGGTTACTGTTGGTAATACACTAAGACGTCATGGTTTGAAATCATGCATGGCACGGAAGGTTCCCCTGCTTAAACCAGCACATGTCCAGGCACGTCTTAAGTTTGCCAATGACCACTTGGATGATCCAGAGGAGTCATGGGAGAAAGTCATGTGGTCAGATGAGACCAAAATAGAACTTTTGGGTCATAATTCCACTAAACATGTTTGGAGGAAAAAGATTGATGAGTACCATCCCAAGAACACCATCCCTACTGTGAAGCATGGGGGTGGTAGCATCATGCTTTGGGGGTGTTTTTCTGCACATGGGACAGGGCGACTGCACTGTATTAAGGAGAGGATGACCGGGGCCATGTATTGCGAGATTTTGGGAAACAATCTTCTTCCCTCAGTTAAAGCATTAAAGATGGGTCGAGGCTGGGTCTTCCAACATGACAATGACCTGAAGCACACAGCCAGGATAACCAAGGAGTGGCTCTGTGAGAAGCATATCAAGGTTCTGGCATGGCCTAGCCAGTCTCCAGACCTAAACCCAATAGAGAATCTTAGCAGGGAGCTCAAACTCCGTGTTTCTCAGCGACAGGCCAGAAACCTGACTGATCTAGAGAAGATCTGTATGGGGAGTGGGCCAAAATCCCTCCTGCAGTGTGTGCAAACCTGGTTTGACCTCTGTAATTGCAAACAAAGGCTACTGTACCAAATATTAACATTGACTTTCTCGGGTGTTCAAATACTTATTTGCAGCTGTATCATACAAATAAATTGTTAAAAAATCATACATTGTGATTTCTGGATTTTTTTTTTTAGATTATGTCTCTCATAGTGGACATGCACCTACGATGACAATTTCAGACCCTTCCATGATTTCTAAGTGGGAGAACTTGCAAAATAGCAGGGTGTTCAAATACTTATTTTCCTCACTGTATATATATATATATATATATATATATATATATATATATATATATATATATATATATATATATATATATATATATATATATATACACACACACAGTGTATAATAAGGTATGCCTACTAAAACGTGATTTGCCTTACATTAGCCATGTTTTTTTTCAATAATTAGAGAACATGCAATTCCACTTCCAGATAATACATAGATGCAAAAAACCATACTCCAACTTACTCAGCCTAAATGTTATTTAAAAACAGTTATCTGACCTTAAATTCCACTTCCTATGTATATACACACTCCAACCTTGCAGACTCTAAATATGAACATTCGGTTAAATGGAATGACTATAGATGTGTAGATGTGTAGCACAAGAGTTATATCTATATTAAGTTTGTAATCTTGCGTACCAGTGTAGACTTATTCATTGCTAGAGACTCAAAGCACTTTTGTACGTCTCTCTGGATAAGGGTGTCTGCTAAATGCCGTAAATGTAAACGTAAATGATTTGTTATTGGCAGCTATCGGCAGCATGGGAGAGTTGAGGATCTACCTGTGGCACTCAGCAACTCAGACCTGAAGACTGAAGAGAGCACAGTGAGAGATGGTTTTTTTTTGTTTTGTTTTTTAACCTTATCCGGTCCCTTCATCACCATTACTGAAATACATTATACACTGACCAGGCATAACATTATGACATAACAACAATGACCGGTGAGTGAATAACACTGATTATCTCTTCATTATGGCACTTATTATTGGGTGGGATATATTAGGCAGCAAGTGAATTTTTTGTCTGCAAAGTTGATGTGTGAGAAGCAGGAAAATGGGCAAGAGTAAGGATTTGAGTGAGACTGACAAGGGGTAAAAAGTGATGCCAAACGACCGGCTTTCTCAAAACTGCAGGGGATTTATTAAAAGTGGTCTAAAGAATAAACAGTGATGAACCGGCAACAAGGTCATGGGAAGCCAAGCCTCATTGATGCATGTGGGGAGCAAAAGCTGGCCCACATGGTCCGATCAAACAGACTAGCTGAAAAAGTGTTGAAAAAGTTAATGCTTTTAATGCTGTTAATGCTGATGGGTCAGGGCTGTTTTGGGAGCAAAAGGGGGTCCCCTATCTAACACAATATTAGATAGGTGGCCATAATGTTATGCTTGATTGGTGGCCATAAAGTTATGCCTGGTATAAAGCAACAGAACAATGTGTCTTAGCATACTGTAAGGAACATGGGTACTCCCTAGGGTACATAAACATTTTATTAGAAACACAAAATATAAAAATTTAAGTGTGTTTAAAAAAAAAAAAAAAGTAATATATAGAACGAATGGGGAAAGAAACATGGTTGCCTCAACTCAGATGTTGCTGCTGACGTGCTATTATATAGTAGACTGGGCATAATAATATTTACTGGAAATGTCCAATAAGCATTGTTATTTCAGCCCATAGATAATAATACGAACATTAGGACCCTCAATGACTCGCACACAAACCCAGAAATTAATGACGTTAAAGATGTGTGAAATTTTCTGTGAGTATTTGCCATACACACTAATATAGAATTGTCTAGAGGAGCACACAGGCAGAGACAGTGTTCAAATTTCCTATCTCCATAGGACATACTTTTGACACCTAAATAACCCGGCACTTGACTGACAGACGCGGAACAAAAAATAACTTGAAATTGTCAGTGAGTGTGATTACTTTTCTCAGCATTCCAATGCGTCTAGTCAAGTGTAACATTTTGTAGAAAATTTTCCCCAAGCACACTTACAGTATTAGGAAATTAGTAGTAACCCATGTAATTAAATAACTATTCCAGCCATTTCATATATCAAAATGATCGGCTTGATGATGTCATGTGACATCACATCAGGTTAACACTAAAATTAAATAGCAAAATGTATAACTTAGTGTTGTGCCCAGCTTTTATTAGTGTTTGACTATCAGATTACTTCCTATGTGCTTAGACTTGCATAAAGAGATTAAAATGAACACACATTCCTAGAAGAACCAGTTCTTAACACTGTTAATACAATGGTGTGGGTGTACTGATGAATGTTACCTGCTGAGTCAGTGTATCCCAAGGTCCTTGAAGTAGCCTTTGTTTGTAGTTTGGGTGAATATTGCTCCAAACTTCATCAAGGGACAAGGGCTGTCCATCTGTTAAGAAAGGAGGGGAAAAGCAAATACAAGCTTTCAAACATCTAAAAACAAAATTCCCAAAAGATATAAAAATCTGCATGAAGAAATATGTCATACCTAATGTAGATGCTCTGAAGTAGAGAATAGGCACCTGATGACCAATGGAGTATAAAATATGGTATTCATAGTGCACTAAAACTTGACTTTGTACTATATAATCCCCAACTGCCTCAGCATCACACTAGACAGAATGAGAGAAATAGAAAAAAATGTTTTTCTTTTTATATGCTATTAAATTGCAAGTATGGATGGCAGTGTCAATTTCGTAGGTTTTAATACATAAATTCTATATTTATTAAATATGTACATTTAAAAAATTTCTCCCGGGCATTGTGCACCTATGATCAGCCTTGCCCCCTTAATAAGGCCACTGCATATAAAATAGTATGAATTTCAAATGAATAAGTGAAAAAATAGTTCATTTAATAACATAAAAACATAACATTTTCTACTAGAATGCTTGTAGAGAATTTTACTTTTTTAGGCAAGTGACAGTTCTAAAGAAATAATTCTTTATAATTTTTAACCTGTCTGGGTATCTCTGTGGATGGCTTTGTCACAGCACTTACTATATGTTGGTGAACATAAGTTGTCTGTGAGTGATTAGACTGCTATTTGATGTTTTTTCAATGCTTGTAATCTTTTTATTTATATTGAGTATCATTAATTGTTTTTTTATTGTAATTAATGGAAGTTTACTGGTACCTCAACTAAAAAAATATTATTATAATTATTATTATTATTATTATTATTATTATTATTTACTGTCAATCAGGAAATATTCTGAATGCTCTGTTGACTATGCGAATTCCAGGTCAGGTTTGAGATGAAAATGTTTTTACATTTATATAATGTATTAATGTACTATAATATCAGAAAGCTACAATAACACAGAAATGCACTGCAGATGTATACCTCATCTACTCCCGTCACAGCATTCATCCCATCATCAGCTTTGTGATTAAGCAAAGAACCTAATTTCGCAGGTATTATAGCAGTCTTTTTCATGTAACCTTCTTCACTACCCTAAACCAGAGAAGGGGATTTTAGCTGTTCATTCAAATTGGACAGTGTCTTACATTTGGAATGTATTGTAATATTTTACGTACACTTATTCAGAAATTACCAAAATAAAATATTTTATCACACCTTCACATCTGCCCAACTCCATCCATCTCTAATCACACCCGAGTGCTGTAGGAAAAGCTTGCAGCAAAGATGGAAACTCTTCTCATCTAAGCAGTAGCTAGAAATGTGTGACACTTCTCCACTTGACATCTGAAAGAAAAATGATTTCCCAGAATTTAATCATATACAAAACTGCACTACACCCCCATATTGCACAAATGACCATTCAGACAATAAGTTATAGCAGCTTTTTGGATTGTTAGGTTAGGTGCTGCAAGTGGGTTGTGGAGGTAGAGGAGAAAAAAATATTCTGGAAGTGATTTGGATGAAGTGGTGGGGAGTGTACCTAGTAATGAAAGATTAGTGATTGGGGCAGACTTCATTGGACATGGTGAAGGGAACAGGGGATGATGAGGAGGTGATGGGTAGGTATGGCCTTAAGAAGAGGAATGTGGAAGGGCAGATGGTAGTATATTTTGCTAAAAGGAGAGAAATGGCAGTGGTAAATACTTATTTTAAGAAGAAGGAAGATCATAGGGTGACATAAAAGTGGAGCAAGGTTCACACAAGTGGAATATATTCTCTTCAGGAGATGCAACCTAAAAGAGATCAGAATCTGTAGGTTGTTGACAGGAGATAGTATAGCTAAACGGCATTGGATGATGGTCTGTAGGATGGCTTTGGAGGTGAAGAAGAAGAGGCGGACAGTGAGGACTGGGGAAAAAAATAAGATGGTGGAAACTACTGAAGTAGGAAGATTGTAGTGCAGTACCCGCCATCTATTTTTATTTGGCCTGTATCAAAGTCTAAAAATATACAGTCTACCCCTGATAATTCGTGGTTCAGAACTCATGGCTCTGAAAATTTGTGGGCTCTCATTTGGAACCTAACTAACAGCAAGTTTTGGATTATCTTAAAATTTGCAGGAATCCGCAGCGGGACCGAATGTTCAGGAACGTCAGGAACACATTATCTGCTGTGCAATACAAAAGAAACCTTCATCCTCATCATATTGCACAGCATACAGTACAATACACTATCAACTACTTACTGCTACAGTATATTTTTTATTAATTACAGTGCAGAATACTGTTAATTTATTATTATTGCTAATTAAATGAGTTTGATATTTATTTTGTGTGTGAATTTGGTCAAATACTGTACACTATTACGTTTATAAAGTGACAATAGATGAATTCACTAAGGTACCATAGGGGCTGCGTCCAAAATCGCAGTATTTTCGAGTGGTCCCCCCGGGGTCTTACGTTCCACGGGGACCACTATAATGGTCTATGCCCCTCATATAATATTTGCGTTTAAATGTACAGGTAGTCACCGACTTACGACCACGATTGGTCGTAAGTAGAGTAGGCTATATGTACAGTACTGTGAAATGATGCCGGAAGCTGGTACGCACTGTCGTACGCCACGGGTAGCGATTTTGGTCGTAATGGTAAGTTGCAAGTCGTAAGTCGACGACTACCTGTATTGTGATTCCTAGTTTTAACACTAAGTGGCGCTACTGTCTTGAACAAGGCAGCATCTCCACGAAGCAAGCAATCAAAGAAAAAATTTGCTTAGGGTCATCAGAAATGGCAGAACCAAAGAGACATTCCATCCTAAGAACCAATCTGAGGCTGTCACCGAGAGAATGACCTGCCAACCTTCTAAAATCTACTAATGGAGATTTAAACATGTTCAATTATCAAACATCAATTAACTGCATTTGATTAATTCTACCAATATTAGTGCATTAAAATCAAGACAGTATACCTCACGTCTAGTGAGTGGCCCAGTCCTTCATATATTTTTCTGTATGTGGCTCTCAAAAAAAAGTTTGGGCAATCTTGCTGTAGTGTAATGATTGGGCAACTATGCAGAAGTGATAAAGGAAATTGCTAGAAAGGTACTTAGCATGACATCTGGAAAGAGAAAAAAAGACAAAGAGACTTGGTAGTGGAATGAGAAAGTGCAGGAAAGCATAAAGAGAAAGAGGTCGGCGAAACAGAATTGGGAATTTTAGAGAGAGGAGTACAAGGAGATGCTGCAGCAGGTGAAGAATGGTGTAGCAAAAGCAAAAGCAAATTCATATGATGAGCTGTATGAGAAGTTGGACAATAAGAAAGGAAAAAAGGATTTATAATGATTGGCCAGACAGAGGAACCGAGTTGGAAGGGATGTGCTGCAAGTTCACAAATTCAAGGGTTATATTTATATTAAGTTTGTAATCTAGCAGACCAGTGTAGATTTATTCATTACTAGAGACTTAAAGCACTTTTGTACGTCGCTCTGGATAAGGGCGTCTGCTAAATGCCGCAAATGTAAATGTAATGCAAGTTAAAGAAAAAAATAATGGAGATGGAAATGTGTTGATTAGTGGGGAAAGTGTGTTAAGAAGTTGAAGGAAGTATTTTGAGCAGCTAAGGAAACGAGGAAAATGAGAGAGAGAATGTTGGAAGATGTGGAGATGGTGAAGCAGGAAGTGGATAGGATTAGTAAGGATGAAGTGAGAGCAGCTATTAAGATGATGAAGAGTGAAAAGTCCGTTGGACCAGATGACATACCGGTAGAAGCATGGGGATGTTTAGGAGAGATGGCAGTGGAGTTTCTGACCAGATTGTTTAACAAATTTTTGGAAGCTGAGAGGGTGACTGATGAATGGAGAAGGAGTGTGCTGGAACCGGTTTTTAAGAATAAGGGAGATGTGCAGACCCGCAGTAACTACACAGGAATAAAGTTGATCAGTCAGCAAGCCAGGCTGAGAGAAGAGGTGAACATCTGTGAGCAACAGTATAGTTTCATGCCGAGGAAGAGAACTACATATGCAAATTTGCTTTGAGAATGTTGATGGAGAAGTATAGAGAAGGTCAGAAGGAGTTGCACCGTGTGTTTGTGTATTTAGAGAAAGCGTACAACAGGGTGCTGAGAGAGGAGTTGTGGTATTGTATGTGAGGGTGGTGCAGGACATGTATGAGGACAGTCTAACAGCAGTAAAGTGTGCAGTAGGAATGATAGACTGGTTCAAGGAGGTTGGACTGCATCAAGAATCGGCTCTGAGCCCTTTCCTGTTTGCAGTAGTGATGAACAGGTTGACGGATGAGGTCAGACAGGAGTCTCCATGGACTATGATGTTTGCGAATGATATTGTGATTTGTGGTGAGAGTAGGGAGCAGGTGGAGAAGAGCCTGGAGAGGTGAAGGTATGCGTTGGAGAGAAGGGAATGAAAGTCAGTAGGAGTGAGACAGAGTACATGTGTGTGAATGAGAGGGAGGGCAGTGGAGTGGTGCGGTGCGGTTGCAGGGAGAAGAAGTGGTTAAAGTGGATAGGTTTAGGTACCTGGTGTCAACAGTGCAAAGTAATGGAGAGTGTGTTAGAGAAGTGAAAAAAAGAGTGCAGGCAGAGTGGAGTGGGTGGAGAAAAGTGGCAGGAGTGATTTGTGATAAAAGGGTATATGGAAGAGTGAAAAGAAAAATGTATAGGACTGTGGTGGTTTTTTTTTTTTATAATTATTTATTTACAAAATCATACCACTTACACAAGATAATTTTTTTGTGCAAAATTAACATTTTCTATATACACCTTCTCCACTTTCCCCCATATCTCAAGTCAAGTCAAGTCAAGAAGCTTTTATTGTCATTCAACCATGTATAGCTGATGCAGTACACAGTGAAATGAGACAACGTTCCTCCTGAACCCAGGTGCTACATAAAACAACATAAAACAACAGTAAACAACAGTCACAGTACAGAAGAACACAGGGCCAGGAACTAAGATCCTCGCCACAAAAAGTGCATGTGTGCAACTAGTGCAAACAGTGCAAAGACATCACAAGACAGTGCGAGACAACACAGGACAGTGCAGGACAATACAAAATACACAAAATATAAAAATAAAAACAACAATAGCTCCGCCAGTAAAACCTGTCGTAACAGAATAAGGTGCACAGTAGCAGAAAAATGTAAACAGAGAAATGTAAACAATTGTGCAATTCTACAATAGCAGCTATCAAAAATAAAGTGATCAGTGACCAAAGGCTAATCTGTTCTCAGAGGCTAATGAAATAGAGCAGTTTCAGTTAATTTCCATGCAAGTATGCAATAGTAGTGTCAAAACAAATGTGATTGAATTAAAAATGAGACGTTAAGATAAAAAAGAAAAGCCAAAACACACTTTTGTTCACTAAACCTCACCAAAGTGTTCCCATACGTGACCAAATTTTGTTTATGGTTAGGTGGATGAAATTGTTCATTTAAAATTATACGCAGATTGTTTACTTTTGCAGAGCATAGGGATTTTATGGTTAACCGTAGCTAAAGATGTGTTGTACTGAGAGGATCAATACTCACATTTAACTATCTATTTAAAAAAATCTGTAATTATTAAAAAAAAAATAAATAAATAAAAAAACAAGTATATTTATATTCTATATCAATATTCTGACATCCAGTCATATATCTAAGAATCAATGTGTCATGTTTCTTGCGTTGCGGATGAACCATGGCAAAGATTTTGTTTATCATACGGAGCAGTGTGGTATAGAAAACTTTTATTTTGAAACGTACTCTAGCGTACAATTACTTTCGTGATACAAATACTTCAAGCTTCGCACATTATAATAAAATAAGTTAGCAGTTGTATCTTTTGAGCACATTTTTAGTTTTTAGGGTTTTTTTTGTTTGTTTTTTTTTTTTTTTTTTTTTTGGGGGGGGGGGTTGTTTTATTTAACTAACCCAGGCTTTATGTATGAATGTGTGACAAATACGAAACTTACTTACCACTGACCTGTTTAATCAGAACTCGCGAAAAATAACTTTTCTTGGAAAAAATAAAAAATGCGATACCGTTAAGATAAAAAAAAAAAAAAAAAAAAAAAAGATAAATAAATAAATAACAAAAAACAGTGACACCTTGCAATGGAGAATTCGGTCAATGCACAAGTGATTTCTGCCAATATTTTGCAGGTTTGTGCGCATGAACGGAAATGCCTATAGCCCATGACAATGCTGAACCAGCATTGTCATGGGCTATAGGCACTTCCGTTCATGCGCACAAACCTGCAAAATATTGGCAGGACCCTACTAGAGCAACTTAAAAAAAAATTTTTTTTTTAAAGCGAAACATACCACTTTTTTATATTATTGTTGTTATTATTATTGTCTGTAATACATTTAAATATTTTTTCGTAAGTCCTTAAATATTAAAGATCCAAAAAGCCTTACTAATTGCTGGATCTCCTTCTAATATATGTGCGAGCGGAAAAGAGGATGACTCGAGAGGCTAGCAGAATTTCAGCAGAGCTTAAAGCTCTTATTATTCACCACAATTTTGAGCATCTTTTTACAAACAAATCAACTTAAAGTTGCAATTCTAGAAGTGTGGCCAGAGGTATTATTTTGCTGGAAGAAGACACTGGCATTAGGAGTGCTTTTAATTTTTTTTTTTATTTAATTCAGTTTCCATCCATCCATCCATCCATGGATGGATGGATGGATGGATGGATGGATGAATAATTCAGTTTTATTTTTATAGCACTTTTAGCAATGGACATTGTTGAAAAGCACCTTAAAGAGGTTATAAAGATTATAAAGTTCGAAACACGCAAGCCAGTGTCGACAGTGTCAAGGTAAAATTCCTTGAGATGGTATAGGTTAGACACCTTAAGAAGAACCACTCTCAATGGAACCAATCGTCGTCTGTGTCCACCTAATGTCTATTCGGTATATTTTATTATTGTTGATGTGTACTGTTTAGTAAACCAGTTGGAGTCCTCACTAGATCTAGGAAATATGACCACATCACCCCTGTTTTAATCAGTCTACACCGCTCCCAATCAATAAAGCACTTAACGGTCTCGCACCCCAGTATCTGAGTTAACTTCTTTTATTTTTGTATGCTGTCATCCCCTCACATTCACACGTTCACTCAGGTTTGTTGACGGTGGGATGGTGGGTCGTCTCTTATCCCAGAGATCCCTCATGTCTGTGTTACCTTCTGGTTCTCCCTTGTAGTTATGCTGCCATAGCAAGTCTTGCCACTGCACAGTGACATTAACTTTCATACAACAATAAGGACACTTAATAATCCATATCTTTCTCTTCCTGTCACCCTCTTCTCTCTCTCTCTCTCTCTCGGTTGAGTTAAACTTGCTTCTAAAGGCTTCAGTGACCACTGTTCCTGCCCCTCTCCCCTCCGTGGATCTTCCCACTTCGTCCAGGCCTGCCTCTGGATAGTGTTCTCTTCTACTGGAGGTCACTCTGTGCAGCTTGGGACGGTTTCTCATCAACGCCTTGGGTGGTTCCATGAAATTTTGGTGTAAGAACGGGCACTTTGAGGATGGATTGGACTGTAGTTAATGTCAACAGTCTCCTACACTGACTCAGGACTACAGTTTGCTTCTGATCATCATCACTGTACCCTGCAACATCGTATATCTGCTACAAATGGACATTCGGTGCAACCCAGATGGGTTCCCTCTGGTTCCTCTCAAAGTTTCTTCCTATCGCCATCTCGGGGAGTTTTTCCTTGCCACAGTCGCCACCGGCTCACTCATCAGGGACAAACTTACTTATAAAGAACATTCACTTTTAATCACCACATTATCTGTGTAAAGCTGCTTTGAGACAATGTTCTTTGTTAAAAGCGCTATACAAATAAAAATGAATTGAATTGAATTGAATTATAACTCGGCGGGGGGTCACTATATTACCATGATCCCTCCAGATCTGCTCCTGTACCCAAGACAACTCTATTGACAAATTCTTGATTAAATAAATGTTTTCAGCCTAGAGTAATATTGTTTATCTTAGGTTGTATTTAACAAATTTTAAGACCAGATTATTTTTATGTCCTGATGCATAAAAACATAGAATTCAGGAGGGTGTATTTGCCTTTTTACACGATTGTAAGTGATGCACATATACCTAGCCATCCTCATGATGTAATGGAAAATATGATTCATCAGACCAGACCAGCTTGTTACATAGTAAAGTTAAAATACTCATGTACCCATTGTGGGAGCTTTCAGCAGTGAACAAAGGGTCAGTGTGAACATTGTCTGCAACCACATAGCCTCATGCACATCAACCTGTGCTGCACTGTGTTCTGAGACCTTTGTATAGCCAGCATTAACACGCATTCCTTCTCACATATACACATGATCTCTCTCTCTCTCTCGGGCAAAGAATGGTCAACATGTTAAAATTGTATAGTTTATACTTTTTTATTTATTTACATTTAATATCATTAAATGTTGGACAGTCGTACAAAGCATTTCACTGCATGTCAAAGGTTTTCAAAATATATATATTTGCATTAATGTAAACCTTTTTTCTCCAAGGTACATCTAAATAATAAATACATTAATTAAAAAATGTTTTTTGTTTTGCCTAAACAGGGAATGCCCCCCATTTCAATTATTTACCTGTATTTCTGCTGACGTTTAGGATACAGTAAATGTTTACATAATTGAATTCAGGCAATTTTGCAATCATTAGCACTGTGGACGGACGGACACGCAGACCCCAGTGGAGGCGCGCCAGTCCGCGAGTGTGTCCCGCCGTAAGTACGAGCAAAGCAGCAGGGCAAAAGTGAATTAAAAATAAAAGATAACAGATTTGTTAACACATGCACTTATTTAATTAAATCGCAACATTTGCCGTAATTTAATTGCACAAGTTGACATCGCGATTGCGATACAATTAATCGTGAAGCACTATTTATATTTGATATAAATATTGTAAAATAAACTTTACTTAACTTGCTAAACTGTGTTAATACAGTCAGGAAAAAACTGTAAAGCATCACCAGCTTATAATATTGTAACCAGTAATAACCAGTGCTTTTTTTTGATACCTGGAATCCTTCTTGAATTTCTTTAGTTTGTTTATGATTTGCTCAGTCATCTGATTGAAACTGGGATGAGGCATTTATTATAAATCTTGTTTAAAATTTCCTCAAATTACATAAACCAATTACCTGTAAGTCGATAACTGAAAAGGAGGATTATTTATGAAAGCATCATTCTATATGCAAAACTTTATTTCTAGAAGTCTTGATTTTCTGTTTCACATGTTATCCGATTTAAAAAGAATACGTTTTTAAGAATAAGAATAATGAGTAAAATATTTTTGACCGGTTGCATATTCAAAACTTAAGTAACACAAATTGTACACATTGACTGCAGCTAATGGAAATGTTGATTACCTTGTAAATGTGGTTGCTAACTAGTAAAAAAGAAGCTGAGAAACTGCTGTATTAGTAATCAGCTCAAATAAACTCATAGTATGGTTCAATCTGTCAAAGCACTTGTTTAAAGCTTGGAGCCCAGTCTTATTTTTAGCCAACAGGGGACAACCTTGTCCAATCCTCAAACACTCTTCTTATAGGATTGACTTGAATGCCTATAGTATTCAGGCTTGCACCTATATCCTATGAATAAGTATCTGCAGATAAAACCATTAGAAATTTTTACATTAAAAATTATTCTTAAAAATCACCAAATAAAATGTTTATTTATAGAGAAAGATTCAATTAATTAAAGTATTATGAATCAGTAAATACAGAAAATAATTATAAAGAGCATCATAGATATAACATGACAGAAATCACAAAAAAGTTAAATAAATTTACTTGCTTTCTGTAATTGTAAATGGTAATAAAAATTTTTTGCTTAGCCACTTCAGATGTTTTTTGCCTGCTTATGTATGCAATTAGACAATCAAAGGACAGCAAGTGCAGTGAACCATTTACATACATGTTAAATTAATGATAAAAACAAAAATGAGAACAGATCTCAGTGGCAGGGATGTTGGTGCTACTGTGGGTATTTTATTAACTGCTTACCTGCAGAGTCGTAGTGCCCCCACCACACACACACAAAAATCAGCTCGCTACAGCCAGATGGCTGACTGATTGGATAATTGTATAATTATGCAAATGTACATAATACCTGAAATATCTCCTTCTTATATATTTGATTATTTTTTTTAAAAGAGAGCCATATATTTCAGGTTTGCTTGACTCTGCTCAGTACACAACAACCTTGGCCTTTCTGACCGTCACTTTCGTCACAGGAACATTGATGTCCTCATGATCAGCACTGATCTGGTTGGACAGGCGTCCAAGTGTGATGGAATTTGCTGCAAGATTTAAAATACAAAATATTTAAAATAAAATTTTAAATACAATTATGACAATATGCTGCCAAAATTAATGATTCTCATCACATTCAAGCATTTAACAACAGCAGGGGACCAACACGATATCACTGGCCATGGTTTTGGTTGATCACAAATAACATCAGGACAGATTTTCACATACTTTTGGCCATATTGTATAAAACTTTCTTTCGGCTTCTCCCATTAGGGGTCACCACAGCGACCGATAGGGGTCACCGCTGCAGCCCAGGTTCGAACCCCAGTCAGGGAACCGACCCCAGCAATTAGGGAGGCACAAGCCAGTGCACTCTTAGCCCGGATAAATAGGGAGGGTTGCGTTAGGAAGGGCATCCAGCGTAAAACATGTGCCAAATCGAATATGCGGATCACAAATAAGAAATTTCATACCGCATAGGTCGAGGCCCGGGTTACCAACGACCGCCACAGGTATCGTTGGTCAACAGGGTACCGGTGGAAATTGGGCTACTGGTGGCCGAAGGAGGAGGAGGAGAGGAGGAAGACGTCTACAGAGACAGCAGGGAAAGGAGCAGTGTAGGAGAGTGGAGTAAAGGGAGAGAGGTGGCTGATATGATGGAGAGAAGAAAGGTAGATATGTTGTGTGTTCAGGAGACCAAGTTGAAAGGTAGTAAGGCCAGGAACATTGGAGGTGGGTTTAAACTGTTCTATCATGGTGTAGATGGAAAGAGAAATGGTGTAGGGGTGATTCTAAAGGAAGAGTACAGTAAGAGTAGTTGAGGTGAAGAGAGTTTCTGATAGGGTGATGAACGTAAAGCTGGAAGTTGAATGGATTATGATAAATGTCATCAGTGCCTATGCTCCACAAGTGGGAGTGAAGGGAACAGAGGCGATGAGAAGGTGATGGGTAGGTATGGTTTTAAGGAGAGGAATGTGGAAGGGCAGATGGAGGTAGATTTTGCTAAAAGGATGGAAATGGCAGTGGTGAATACGTATTTTAAGAGGAAAGAAGATGATCATAGGGTGACGTATAAAAGTGGAGGAAGGTGCACACAGATGGACTATGTTCTATGCAGGAGATGCAACCTGAAGGAGATTGGAGACTGTGTAGCTAGACAGCATCGGATGGTGGTCTGTAGGATGGTTTTGGAGATGAAGAAGAAGAGGAGGAGAGTGAGGACTGAGAGAAGAATAAGATGGTGGAAACTGAAGGAGGAAGACTGTAGTTTGAGGTTCAGGGAAGAGGTCAGACAGGGGCTCTGTGGTGGTGAAGAGGTGCTGGATGATTGGGTAACCACTGCAGGAGTGATGAGGGAGGCAGCTAGAATAGTACTTGGTGTGACATCTGGAAATAGAAAGTGCAGGAGAGCATAAGGGGAAAGAGCTTGGCAAAACAAGTGGGATCGACAGTGATGTGAAAAGTAGGCAGGAGTATAACGAGATGCGGCAGCAGGTAAAGAGGGATGTGGCGAAAGCCAAGGAAAAGGCATATGAGGAGCTGTATAAGAGGTTGGACACTAAGGAAGGAGAAAAGGATTTGTACCGATTGGCCAGGCAGAGAGACCGAGCTGGGAAGGATGTGCTGCAGATTAGAGCAATAAAGGATGGAGATGGAAATGTGTTGACTCGTGAGGAGAGTGTGTTGAGAAGGTGGAGGGAGTATTTTGAGCAGCTGATTAATGAGGAAAGTGAGAGAGAGAGAGAGAGAGAGAGAGAGAGAGAGAGAGAGAGAGAGAGAGAGAGAGAGAGAGAGAGAGAGAGAGAGAGAGAGAGAGAGAAGATTGGATGGTGTGGAGTTGGTGAAGAAGAAAGCGGATAGGATTAGTAAGGAGGAAGTGAGAGCAGTGATTAAGAGGATGAAGAGTGGAAAGTTGGTTGGACCAGATGACATACTGGTAGAAGCGTGGAGATGTCTGGGAGAGATGGCAGTGGAGCTTTTAACAAGATTGTTTAACAAGATTCTGGAAGGTGAGAAGATGCCTGAGGAATGGAGAAGGAGTGTGC